>NW_014040907.1:694585-706030 GCF_000293215.1 Trichosporon asahii var. asahii CBS 2479
GGGGGTCGTGAGTTTCGAGACGACGGGCAGGCGTGTGGGCGTAAGGAAGGTCGTTAGAGACGTGAGATGGGCGTTAAGGCGTAGGAGGGAGGGCGTAAGAGTAGGCGTGAGAGAGAAGGAAGGGAGGGAAGAGGAGTGGGTAGTACTTTTGTCGAGGTGATGAGGTGAAGATGAGTGATCGTCCTTGGAGTCTTGAGTGATGGGCGTAAAAAGATCTTGGAGACTTGTCAATGTGTCGAGAGAAAGTCGGGGACTTGTGACTGTGCGATGTGCGACTGTCGATGCGAAGCGGCGCGAGACAGCAAGCGATGGGAGCGATGGGCGATGGAAAAGAGGAACTGGACTGGACGCTGGGATGGCTCTCGAGCCTCGAGTGGGAGTTCAGGTATCGGCAAGGTCGTCAGGTCGTCAGGTCGTCGTTGGTCAGGTCGCAGGAGGTCGCAGGAGGCCGTCAGGCATGGACAGGCTTAGGCTGAGGTATCAGGATTGGGAGAGGCATGAGGCCATCAGGAGGGGCAAGGAGGCCATGTTCTGATGCATCGGTCGGGCAGTGAGGGGGGCAGGATGGGTCCTGGCTTGATGATGACCCTGAGGGGGGGTTGGACGACGACAATGCTGAAACCGGGCGGCGTGCGTGCGTTTGGGTCTCTCCTCGTCTGGCTGCGACTGGCTCATGTCTGTCGCGGTGGCCGACGATACTCTTTGTCGCCTCGTCGCTTGGAAGTCATCAAAGGGTCTTGTCGATGGCTCGTGCGGGGTTGAACCCTGTAGGGAATGCGAGCACAGGGAAAGTCTCGAGAGAGAGAGAGAGAGAGAGAGAGCTCGCGAGGACATTGGGACATTGCAACATTCAACACTCAAAGGAACGCACAAGACACAGGCACGGCTACTTTTTCCACAGGGTGGGGCCATACTTTTTTTCTTTCTGGTGGTGGATGGTGGGGTCGATCGTTAACCTGGCAAAGCCGAAAGAATTATCTTCTCCCCTCGTGCCGGGTTGCCGGCCAGGTGCCGTTCCAATCACCAGCGCTTACACACAAACAGGATAAAGGAAGGCCTGCCCCCATGGCTCATGGCCTATGGCCGCAGGGCAACAGCGGCAACCATACGGTGTGGATAGCCACGCCTGCGACAGGTTGTACAGTCACCCCTCCCTCCCTCTCCCTTGCAGCGTCGCACTTCAGAAGGTCTGAGCTAGGCGCGAGCGAGAGGAAAGATGGGGGAATGAGATGCCCGCTTCTGTTTTGGGACATTGAGTAGGAGCGGGCATCGCACAGAGTCACAAGAGTCGGGCAGCGGTTCAAGCTCTCATACACAAGTGCACGGTGGCCGATTCATAGTTTCACAGTTGCAAGACATTCATAAGATTTCACCAGATTCATCAGATCATTTCATAGAGCTATGGGCTCTAGGCTCTCTGGGTTAAACGAGGTTGGTTGGAGGTTGGGGGATGCGAGAACGGTCTGCGCACGGAGCAGACAAGCACGCCTGCACGCTCCGGGAACGGCGCACCGGCTGATGCGAGGGGGACAGGGATGGAGTGCACGGAGCGACGCGAGACGCCGAGCCGTGAGGCCGTGGGAGTTGGGGGGAGGGAGGGCCCGGAGGGCGCCGCCGCCACTCCGTTGATCGCCCTGGCCTCCCGGCCGGTGATGGTTGGTGGCCCGAGGGAGGGGCAGAGGAGCAGAAGAGGGGAGAGGGTGAGGCGTGAGTATGAGTGGTCAGCAAGGCTCGCGATGCCCGGTGGCCCGGCGCCACCAGCGCGCCGTGCACCGTGCGCCGTGCATGGTACAGTGCGCCTGGGCGACGCTGCGAGCGAGGCGGCGCCGGCCCTACTGATGTGCAGGGTGGTGGTCCGTGTCCTCCTCCTCGGCCTGCAGGCGCCAGCACCCACTGGCCCACTCACCGGTGGGCGGCCGGGCCATCGGACCTACGCCGGGGTGCCGGGGTGTGTCAGATGCCCGCCGGTCGCAGGCTACGAGTTGCAGAGCGCCAGACGACTGAGCGACAGAAACGACAGACCCAAGCGCGACCTGAGCTGTGAGGGCCTGAGGGAAGGGGAGGCATAAAGCATGGAGGACCGCCATGCTCTGAAATCCTCAGGGGCGCTTGAAATTGCCCTCAGGGCTGCTCTCTCGCTTCATTTGCTCGACCTTTAGCAAACGACGCGCGTACGTCGCAGCCCAGAGGTCAAGTAATGAATAATGAAAGCACTTTGAGCCGCGAGCCGTTGTTCTGCTCACATTTCAGAATTCACAGAAGGAAACGTGATCACAACGATAACGGCACAAGGACCGTCCGGCCGTTCGGCACATGCGGCACGGATTAAGCTTTGGCTTGAAATGTCCTGGTAGCGTGCACTTTATCGTTTGGCCAGACCCCGGTGGAACTGCAGCTGGAATGCGTACAGGAGCATGCATGGACCCACGGAGCCCAGGGATGCTCGCGTGTAACGTGTTCTGTGAAGCGGGAGAACGTGCTGGGAGATGAGGAGGGGAGTACGGAGCATGGAAAAGAAACGCAAGACAGATGACCGGGCAACGTAAGGTAAAGCCAACAGCTCGTCAGGCGCGATCGGTGCCCTTTTGGAAACCCTTCGAGCCCTTGCTGCCCACTGCGCACGAACCGTCCGAGAAGTGGGTCACAGATGGTCCGTGCAAGTGGCGCCCCGTGGTGCATTCGATTCGCTGAGGGGGCAGAACCTGGGTCCGTGGCATGTTCCTTTCTGTCTCTCGGGCTCGAGCTACCTGGCTGAACGTTCCAGTCACGAGAAAGAGTCGAGAGTCCGTGGGCCCGTCGTCCGGCTCCGAACCTGCCATGCCCTCCTGCGAGCCTGCGAGCCTGCAGGTGCCCAGTGACTCAGAGGCCCAGAATAGAGGAGACGCAGGGGTGGAGCAAAATGGACCGACACACTGATCGCTGCTGCGTCTTGCTGATGTGTGCTGAGGGTAGGATTCGGGCCGGAGGATAAGGAGGCGCTGGCACAGGGGATGGGCCATCAAGGGGTGAGCAACGCCAGCTCACTTCCCCTACGCCGGGACCCATGTACTAAGACTGTAGTACGCAGGAGATGCAGCTGCAGCGATCACCACGGCATTGCCGCGCTAGCCGTGCTCTCCCTCCTCCTCCCTCCTCCTCACCAGCGCGACATAGGGAGGATAACCAAACCGACACATCCGCGGACAATGACTGACCAGGGACGATGGGAAACGGACCAAGGAATGTGGCCATGTTGCGGCGCACTGGCGACGCACTGGTACTATCTTCCCAGGACTTTGGTAGAAGGGCAGGTAGAGGCTGGTGACAGGGGAAGAGGGGATGAGGGCGACAGTTTCGTCCCGGACACTGGCCGTCGATAGTTCCTATGGAAGCAAGATGCTGAGCAAGCAAGATCTGCTGACGGACGAGATCAGCGTCGCTGATGCCCGACGAGGTGGGCACGAGCGAGCCCAAGCTTGTGGGGATGGTGTATTAATAACGATCTGTTGCTTGGCCTTGAGTTTGACGGGAGGTTCCCTGTTGGCGGGGGACATCGTCGGGGTGTTGATGACTGCAAGCTGTTCTGGGCTTCACTCATTGACTGGACTGAGTGGTAAGCGAGGCTCCTCATGTGGTGGCATTGAGGCAGAGGAATGCGGCACAGAAGTCAGTCACAAGCGGTGCTCCGCGTTGGCCACGGGTTGATACGAGATTGTGGTGACAGCAAGGCGATGGGGCAGCCCGACAGAGAAGGAATGCTAGTCTAGTTGAGACATAGCCGGCGGTGCTCCGCGGAATGCCTCGTGTTTATGATCCGGTGTGGACTTAAGAAGCGTCCAGGTGTGACTTAAAAGCCCAGACGCAGGATAGGGATGGATGAACTTCGGAGCTAAGCTGATCACGATGGTGTCCAGTGCCGCCGATGCCGCTGGATGCGGAGAGCCGACGAAGGTGCGGTGCCTAGTCGCATTCTGTTGTGACGGCCGACGTCGGCGAGACGTTCTATGGGTCGGGCACCCGCCAGCAGCGGATGGAACATGCCTTCTTGAGTCACGATAGCTCGGACCGAGGGTGTGTATTGCCGGGGACTTGTGCTCGGCGAGCTCGGCACTTTGTTAATTCCACCGAGCCTTCCATCCTCTACTTTGCCGCAACTGTCCTGCGGCACATGCATGCTTGGCGGGGAGGCGGCGGCAATCTTCATGGCTCATGGGGAACACGTGTCAGTTGCACTCGATGCGGAACGGTTATCAGATCAAGACAAGGAGGGCCGAGGGAAGGATCGGGTAAGCGTATGGGTTCGGAATGATATGGTGATTAGGTGATCATTCACCAGCGAGTAAGTGGACGCCTCGGCCCCGGCACCGGCGACATCCGCTGGCATCTGATGACCGACTTGTCCCAGCGGACCAAGGGGTCCGCTTGCTATCGTGCACGTCGCCACCGCACAGAAGCTGGTATCAGCTCACATGATGCATGAACTGCGAGCTCAAAGAGTCAGCCATGAACGCCAAACACCGCAGGCCAATGCATTGCGGACATGGCCACCGCTGTGCATCTGTGCGACTCGTCATGACAGTGTGTGTCCAGTGGGAGGTTCGGCTGTGGGCGGTTGACAGCCGTTGCTAAGCGGGGGAAGTATGACAAAGGCAGGGGCCGGCAGGGAGTGATTACAAAGACGCCTAATAGCTCGGCGGGCTCGGCGACTTGAACCTCATTAGGTCGTTAGAAGCTATTTGTAATCTGGGGCTAGACCATCCTGCAGGAGTTGTCTGGCTGGGCGCTGACGTCTGCCGACTGCCAATGACATTATCAAGTTCCCACCACCGTCGCTCAGAGTATCATCAACAGCTAGCCAGCTGATTCCTCATCGGCCGACACCCACAGCAGTCAGCTCATCGAGCGAGCCATCTTGCCATCACTTGCCTCCCGGTCGCTATATACCACCTCGCGTGCACTGTCGACTCGAGTTCTGCCTCAGTCCCCGGATCAATAAAGACTGATTGCATCGACGGGCTCACTACCCAATCCTCGGTTATCTACGCAGGTACGTCACTTTCCCCATAGGCGGTGGTCTCCCCTTGACAGCACATTTTCAGCCTCTGACCCTGGACTCCCATTCGACCGTTCCGCTGCCCGCCGCGTTGCCGCTTCCAACGGCGTCATACCCCCGCTTGCTAGAGCTTGCTCTAGCCTGGCCTACTGCCGACACCCTGCCTGCCTGCATACACCATCCATCCCATTCCAACCACCACTCCTCTTGTCTCTTCCATCTACTCACACCACGCAGTAGACACACACCATGTCATCGCCTCCCAGAGACTCTGAGCGCCTCCGCCGCAAGCGCGGCTCCATCCCCTCCATGGAGGCCCTCGGCGACGACTCGCTCAAGGACCAGTCCCTCTCCATCGTCGTCGTCGGTGCCTCTGGTGACCTCGCCTCCAAGAAGACCTTCCCCGCCCTCTTCGGTCTCTTCCGCCGCGACCTCCTCCCCAAGGACGTCGCCATCATCGGCTACGCCCGTACCGACATGGACGACGAAAAGTTCCACAAGAAGGCTCTCGCGCACATTGACACCAAGAAGTACCCCGAAGAGTCCAAGAAGTTCACCAAGATTCTCTCCTACATCCACGGCCCCTACGACAAGGACGAGGGCTACCAGAAGCTCGAGGCGCACATTGACGAGATTGAGAACAAGCGCCCCGACAACGAGCCTCGCAACCGTCTCTTCTACCTCGCCGTCCCTCCCACCGTCTTTGCGGATGCCGCTGCTGGCCTGAAGCGCAACTGCTACTGGAGGAAGGGAAGGAACCGCATCATCATCGAGAAGCCCTTCGGAAAGGACCTCGAGACCTGCCGCGAGCTCCTCTCGTCCCTCAAGGGCGAGTGGTCCGAGGACGAGACGTACCGTATCGACCACTACCTCGGCAAGGAGATGGTCAAGAACCTTCTCGTGCTCCGCTTCGGTAACATTGTCCTCGACGCTACTCTTAACAAGAACAATGTTTCCAACGTCCAGATCACCTTCAAGGAGTCGTTCGGAACTGAGGGCCGTGGTGGCTACTTTGACGAGTTCGGTATCATCCGTGACGTCTGCCAGAACCGTGAGTAACCGTCGCACAGCACGGATCGTCGGCGAGTGACTGACCCCGAACCAGACCTGCTCCAGACCCTCTCGGTCCTGGCCATGGAGCGCCCCGTGTCCTTCGCCGCCGAGGACATCCGTGACGAGAAGGTCAAGGTTCTCCGTTGCATCCCGCCCATCAAGGCCGAGGACTGCCTGCTCGGCCAGTACGTTGCTGCCGACGGCAAGCCCGGCTACAAGGACGACGACACTGTCCCCGACGACTCGAACACCCCGACCTACGCTGGTCTCGCCCTCTTCATCAACAACCCCCGTTGGGAGGGTGTCCCCTTCATCATGAAGGCCGGCAAGGCGCTGAACGAGTCCAAGGTCGAGATCCGTGTCCAGTTCAAGGACGTCACCAGCGGTATCTTCACCGACATTGCGCGCAACGAGCTCGTCATGCGCATCCAGCCCGACGAGGTCATCTACATGAAGCTCAACTCGAAGCTGCCCGGTTTCGAGACCAAGGCGATCCCCGTCGAGCTCAACCTGACGTACAAGGACCGCTTCACGGATGTTGACATCCCCACGGCGTACGAGGCGCTCATCCACGATGCGATCAAGGGCGACCGCTCCAACTTCGTCCGTGACGACGAGCTCGACGTTGCGTGGAAGATCTTCACCCCGCTCCTGCACTGGATCGACGGCAAGGGCCCCGGCCCCAAGCCCCAGCCCGAGGCGTACCCCTACGGCGCGCGCGGACCTAAGGATTCCGCCGCGTTCTCGGCCAAGTACGGCTACAAGCGCCCCGACGACGACTACACCTGGCCGACCACGAGCGTGCAGGCCAACCTCTAGACGAATCAGAAGCAGTCGGTCTCTCCGGCGAGATAGTTACTGCCGGAGGTGTAAACATCCACCCCAAAATTGAAACCCCAAAATTGAAACGGTTATGTATCTGGTGTAAGCGTAAGCGTTTGCGTTATAAGAGTTCAGGCGTGATCAGCAGACCAGCAGGAATGGGAGTGGGACGGGCGATGAGACCAGTAAGCATCTGCCCTCTTCCTCTACCGTACTTTATGATATCAGTTCAAAGCAGCGTAGAGGGCATCAGTGGCAGATGGGTCAGTTGTGGGTCCCCGCCCATCAGAAGGGGAGTGCAAGGAACGGCGCGACGATATATGAGCGCCGTACGTGGGATGCGCATGTAGATGACGACGAGGTCGTGTGGGTCGCGGCGCAGGTACGCAGCGTCCAACGGATGGTCCCAGAGCTGCAGTTGGACGATAGTAGGTGAGACAAGTCTTCTGCTACAGTGAAGGCTGGCAATGTGCGGAGGTCAGAGCGGGGTGTGGGAGGGTATGTGCGCAGAGCATGGAGAGCAAGCCCGACTGCAGAACGAACAGACGGTGAACAGAAGGTGAGCCAACGAGTGAGGCGGTGAGACTGCCCAGGATATAGCGATAGCGAGGATGGCGGCGTCGGATGCCTGATAGCGGTGTAGATCGTTGCTCCGCGAATAGCCCTTCTCGTGCTCGAAAATCAATCAGCGGTGCACCGCCTGCGGCATCTTTCGTCTCCTATTTTCGTTCTCCCCAATCTCCATGTGGCCGTGATTCGTGACTTGTGCCGTAACAGCTGGGAGGAGCTGGAACGATGAGCATTCAGACGGGCAGAAGCGGGAGTCGATGGGGAGCGGTTGGTCCGCTGGATCCGCCGGATCCGCCGAGCCTCGTCGGCGCGTCGGCGCCAGGTGACTATGCAAGTGTTGGCAGCATGAAACGTTTCATGGCACCCAAGGGGGATGCGAAAGCTTATTCTCCGAGCTGGTATGTCCCACTGATTCCACATCCCCCAATGTACATGGTGGTGGTGTCGACGCGTTCACTCGTCCCATGGTCACAAGGCGCAAGACGCGCACTACCCGGCGGCACATTCAAGAGTATATGAGGCGGACGGCTGTCGTGCGTGTGATGTTACCACGTTTGTTGCTAGATGCTAGAATGCGCCACTGCAATGCACAATACATTGTGCTCCACCGTTGGGCTCTATTCACACACTATGGAGAAGATTTGCATGCATAGCAAGCTCGAGATCCGCAGGAGAATGGTGGGTCGATTATAGCCATGGACGCCGCTCAAGAGGCAACGAGGCACAAAGATTTGGCACCGCCTAGGCCCCCAGTGCCCAGAACCTGCAGAGCCGGGCCCTGATGACCGGTGCTTCATTCCACCTCACCACCTCTTCACCATTCCTTGCAGTCCTCTCAACTGACCCCCACTCGCCATCCCCTCCTCTTCTCCCTCTCACTCTCTTCCTACGACTCCAGTGCACCCGGACACTCGACGACACTCGGCCTCCCACTCTCATCATCCCATACCCCATACCCCCTTGCTCATTACCCCCAAACGGACACTTTACTTGCATCCTCTTCTTCTTACTTCCCCGCCGCCCACTCGACGCACCCGACCATGTCATCCGCGCCGATCCGGCAACCGCGCGGCCCGCCGTCGTCTTCCTTCCCCGCTGGACCGCCCCAGGCTGACGCCGAAGCCCTCCTGCGCCGCAACAAGACGGTCGCGACCTCGAAGCACCAGGAACGCTTCCAGCCCCCGACCGCCAGCGTCGCCCGCACAGGCTCCCTCAGCGGCCCCCACAGGAGCTCCGGCTTCAACACCGGCGGCGCATTCACGTCCATGTCGCCCGGTCCCTCGCCCAGCCTGTCGAGCAGCCTCTCATCCTCCTCGGGCATGGGCGTCGGCAGCATCGGCAGCGGCATGGGCGGCATGGGTATGGGCGGCATGGGCATGAACGCCGCCGCGACGGGGATGAACATGGGCATGGACGGTCTCGTGCGCCGCGGCAGCGAGCGGTATCGCGCTGCCGCCGCCCCGAGCCAGGAAGAGACCCTCGTCGAAGCAGACGAGGGACAGCCCGACCGCGGCGGAACGTGGGGCAAGAGCGGCGGCCTCACCAGGCAATCCTCGCTCCCGAGCAGACGATGTAAGTGCGTCTCCTTGATCTTTCACCGCGGCTTTGGAAGAAGCTTGCTCTGCCGCCGAGTCAGTGTCGCCGAATCGATACTTTCACGCCGACTGGCAGCCCGCTGAGCGGTGTTCTAGCAGCCAGGGAGCTTTGCGCTGTGCATGCACCCAAAGCTGCAGGGCCGAAGCGAAGGTGGCTTGGCACACGCCTGAGTGGCGAAGGCGTCCTCTTTTCTGCACACTGGGCACACCGGGCACACTGGCACACTGGCACACACCGCGGTTGCGTTGGCGGCGAACGTCCCAGCGTCGTCAGCCGGGTGGCAACGCGACGCTTCTGTCGCAGCCATGCACACATTCTCCTGTTCTGTCGTTCTCCCGATTGTCGTGTGCGCATGCTGACTTTCGATCTTCTTGCCCGACTGGCTCTGTTCGTCGCACCACCTGCTACGCTTCTTGCCTCGCTCGCACGCTCGTCACCCCCACGCTGCGTCCAACGTGTGAAACATTCGCCGACCTGTCTCCCGACGGCTGCGAACAACTTTGTGTGCTGAACTGACCTAACCCCCGCCGATCATTCACGCCCGCAGTATCCATCAACCCTGGCTTATTCTCTCAGCCGGGCGACAAGCAGAACAATCTCCCGCCTCCGCCCCCGCGGCCTCCCCGCCGAGTGTACAACGACAGCAAGAACAGCGCTTCCCAGAACGACCAGCAGCGTGGCTCGCATGCCCCTTCGCATTCCATGTCGTCCCTCAGCGTTGTCGTGCCGCAGAACCAGTATGACGGAAGCAGCATCTCGCCCGTCCTTTCGACGCCTGGTTCCGCCGGACACGGAAACTACGCGGCGAGCGCCCAGCCGCAGAGCCAGGGCGGCGGTGTCTCGCGCACCCAGAGTCTCCGCATGCAGGCGACTGCGACGTCACCGATCGACTACAACAGCAACCTCGGCCGTAGCGCTTCCATGCGCACGCCAGGCGAGATGATCTACTCGCGCATGAGCCCGCCTCCGCCACCGCACCCCTTCAGCCTGGCGACGCCCCCGCGCGGACACCAGTCCAACCTGCCGGGCATGTACGGAGATGATGATATCGAGGAGCAGCGCCAGTCGGACCTGCGCCGGCACCAGAGCATGACGGAGTACGGATCGAGCTCGCGCGTGCAGCAGCGTCTCGAGCGCTCGCAGGCGCTCCTGTCGCTCGAGCAGCGCGAGGACCTGCGCCGCCAGATGGGCACATCGCCCGCCGCCGACTCCAAGTCGGGCACGCGCAGGCACTCTCGCCACCCGAGCGAGATGGGAGGAGACGACACGCCCGGTCTCGGGCGGAGTGTGTGGACGCCGGGAGCTACCGGCGAGCAGTGGCCGAGTGCTGGAACTGCCGGCGCGCAGCAGCTGCAGGACGCCCTCGACGCGCTGTCGCTTCGGGACCCGCAGCCCCACGACGAGCCGTCCTGGGTCACCAATTTGGTCGGCATGCCGGGCCAGCCGTCGCCGCAGCCGACGGGTGGACGCCAGCTGTGGGACGACCGGTCGTACGCGGCGGCCTACGGTGGTCTCGCCGCGCAGAACATGCAGCCGCCCCTGTCGCTCTACCAGCAGCAGCAGGCGTACGGCCAGCAGCTCAAGCTCGGCGTTCCTGGTGCTGGTGGCATCCCTCAGATGCCGGTGCTGCCGATGCAGTACAACTACCTGCCATACGCCCAGTACCAGCAGCCCGCTGCCCCGCAGCTCAGTGAGCAGGATCTTGACGTGATCGAGCTCGCGCGCAGCAAGGGCCTGAACCCGGCGACGTTCGACTGCCACCCGCCGTATGCGCGTTTCTTCGTGATCAAGAGCTACACGGAGGACGACGTGCAAAAGTCCCTGAAGCACGAGATCTGGTCATCGACCGTGCTGGGCAATAAGAGGCTCGACGCGGCGTACCGCGAGTCGCACGAGCGCGGGCCGATCTACCTCTTCTTCAGCGTGAACGGGTCGCGGCACTTCTGCGGTGTGGCCGAGATGATCTCGCCCGTGGACGAGACGGCGACCTCGAACGTCTGGGCGCAGGACAAGTGGAAGGGGCTCTTCAACGTGCGCTGGCGCATGGTCAGCGACGTGCCGACGAGCGCGCTGCGCCACCTCCGCCTGACGAACACGCAAGACCAGAAACCCATCACGCAGTCGCGTGACTCGACGGAACTGCCGTACGATGTTGGATGCGCGGTTCTCCAGATCTTCCTCGACCACCAGCACAAGAGCAAGACGTCGCTGCTTCAGGACTTTGCGTACTATGAGCGTCTGAGCCAGACGCGCGACGCGACCCCCGGCGCCGCCTCGCCTGCCCATACCGCGCCCCACACGCCGCACCAGCACGCCCACGTCGGCATGCACCCGACCCCGCCGCCGTTCAATCATCCCATACCCCATACCCC
>NW_014040907.1:706294-816471 GCF_000293215.1 Trichosporon asahii var. asahii CBS 2479
CCGCCGCCGTTCATGCACGGCGGCCGAATCTGAGCGGCGAGCGTCGTCGCGAGTTCGCAAGACTGATGTTCGACGAGATGAGACGCGAGGTGGCATACTCTGAGAAAATCTTCCGCACGACGAGAAGCTCAAGAGTCGAGATGTCGGAGTCGTACGGCGGAGTGGAGGAATCAGGAGCCGAGGAGTCGCAGCGGAGTACAGCAGAGTAGCGCAAGCGAAGTGAATGATAGGTTTACCCCGTCCCTCATTATCATCCCGTTACGGTCCTACAGCCACGCCCGCAGAGGACGAGCACAGCACGAGCAACGAAAAGCACGCATGCCCCCGCGCATCACATCACCATCAACACCCAACAACCCACAACCACAACAAAGCAACCCCAGTTACAGCGACTAATTCTGTGTAGTACCGTATTGCCCGTGAATTATGAATAGATGCGCAGCACGAGCGGCGAGCGAAGCGAGCCGAGCTGGCCAGAAACGTCTGACAGAGGAATAGAGTCAGCCGCGCAGGGTCAGTCATCGAGAGCTAGGACGAGATGAACCAAGCATAATATACATACACAATCTAAGCCATGGCCTTGTTGACGTTGGAGTACCCGACACCGACACACGAGGCGACAACAGGCCCAGTGCCCTTATGTCCCGCCTCACCATCTCCCTTCTCTCCCTCCTCTTCTGAGCGGAACGGGGTGATCTTGAACTTGACGCCAAAGAAGAGCAGGCAATCCCTCAAGAACTGAACGGCATGCGCGCTGAGGTCGCCCAGCAGAACCCTTCCAACGTCCTCCTTACCGAGCACCATGAGCAGCAGGACGAGGCTCTGCTGGCTCCTATCCACGCACCCGCCCTGACTCACGCTCTCGAGCAGCAGCCGGGCAGCATGCAGGCCAATATCCTCCGGCGTCTGGGTCACCCCGTCATTCTTCCCGGGCACGCTTGACAGGGCCTCGGCAGAATGCAGCGCGTCCGTCGTGCTCTGCGCGACGAGCGCGAGCCCGTATCCGGGACTCTTGCCCGCCTCGTCGCCGCGGTACACGTCCGTGTAGATGTGGATGTCGGGGATATAGCGATTCAACAGGGATCGGGCAGACTCGACCATACGGTTTGCGAATTGCGGACTGACGCGCGTGGACTGGGCGATACCTCTGATCTTCCTGATCTTGCCCGGATCGGCGAACTGAACGGTCTTGAGGGCCCTCACCGGCGTGATCTTGAGAACCACCTGCCCGCCACCCAGGGGCGCGGCGCCGCGGCGCTTGATGTTCAGCTCTGTCTCGGTTACGCCGAAGAGGGACAGAGTGGGCAGAGTGACGGTTCGCAGCAGGTCGACGGAGAGGTCTTGGGACGACGAGGTGATGCCGTTCAACGTTACGGTGAGGGGGGACTTGCCGAAGGGGCCCAGAGGGATTAAGACCTCCAGGTAATAGCCCAGAGAGCGGCCGAGGTGGCACGTGTGCGTGTACGTCCCGCCGGGGAGGAGGCCGGGGTGGAACACGAACGAGGTACCTGGGTGTCAGCTCCTGGTTCTTCCACCCACCGGCTAGCTGCTGGCTGCTAGCTGCCAGCCGGCAGCCACTCCAGCGGACACTCACCCGTGACATTGATCTCGATGGTCGATCCATTCGTGACCTTCTCGAGCAGGCGCAGCAGGTTGATCTCGTACTCGCGCAGACCGACGTGCACGTCGTCGGACCGGATGGCGTCGACGCGGATACTCCTCCCGGAGAGGATGGAGAGGAGCAGGCGCTGCCGCAGGTTGGCGTGGCCCGTGAAGCGGAGCAGGTCGCCCTTTGCTCTCGGCGTGGGTTTGGACGGGGCCATGGTTTGTGTGGGGGATGTCAACAACAAAGTTGACCTTCCTCGTTGATCGCGGCTGGTGAGTGAGGGCTGGGGGTGGAGGAAGGGGGAAGGACTGAAATTCGATGTCACGTGATTGAACTGAAGGGGGTGGCGAATGTGGAGGTGGTGGTCAAGCGCCCAGAGTTCCCACGGTGTCTCTCTGCCGGGTGTGTCATACGCAGACCCGCAAGTCTGGGCCCCAATGTCCCCAGGAACGGCGTCGTGATAGCCCTGAAGGAAGGGGGGTGAGTATCTCGCTCGACTGCGCGGGCGCCGTTGAGTAGAGGAGCGACTGTGCTCCCAGGCTGACGTCAGAGAAAAGATATCCCCCTCTCGTAAAGGAGTACCATACATCACTCAGCATCATGACCATTGCACCGTCTTCAAGCCCGCTATCCCCGCCGGCCTCTACCTATGCACACCACTTCCATCGCCTACGGACACCGACGCCGACCGACCTACGATGCCATGATGTATCTCTTTTCCACTCCCATCCACCCCCTTCACCCCCCGCTCACTCTGAACGCTTCCGAAACAACCTCCACGAACAGTCAGACATCCACCCCCATTCACCACCTCCACATTACCCACCCACCACCGCCAGAGCACCCTAGATCCCTCAGAATCGAATTAACACAAAGACGCCAGACGCCACGGAATACAGACTCTTAGACATTCTCTCCAAACACCCAACACACATACACACGCTCGAGACAGACGCGACCCACCATGGCGCCCGCGCTCCTCGATAAGATCGAGAGCAAGGTCAAGAAGGTCCTTCCACACTCCGATCCTCCTTCGCCCAAACCAGGCGACAAAGCAGGTATGACGCGGGAGCCCTCCAACTCTTCTTCCTTGTTCAAGTGCCGGAACTCGACATCGAAGAGTTCCACCCCAGCATCTTCCGTCACGAACGTGCCCTCGACACTCGGAGGGAAGGGCACACCCGCCTCCTCCGTCTCCCACATTCCATCCACAAACACTCCCAGCCAGCCCGGCACGCCTGTTCAGTCTCAACCCCGGGCTGGCCCTCCCGACCCGCGGCCAGTGAACGTCCCCACCCCAACAGTGACGGAGGACTTTGACGCGCCGGCACAGGCGCACCACGACTCGCCGCTCGATGCGCTCCGAGGCAAAGCGAAGGAGTGCAAGGAGAAGCTGACGCCGAATTTCCTCCACAACAACGACTGCGGCACGAGTGGCGGCGTGCCGTGTTCACAGCTGTTCGGCATGTTCAAGGCGCTCGCATCTGAGGACTCTCGCGACGGCGACACATCCGACAGCGACGCGGACGAGCCGCCCCGCCGCCGTGCCCCGCAGAAGAGGAGAAGCCACATGAGCCAAGTGTCAACCGTCTCCAGTGGCCAAACGACGGATGTGACGGACGACGGCGACGACAGTCCTCCCGGATACACCTATGACGGGTTCGGCAACCTGCACCGCTCCGAGAGCGAGCCCCAGTTCCTCCCCACGGAGGAGGAGCACGAGCACGACCCGCACATGGCGATGAAGCGGCACGCGAGCGTCAGCACGACCGAGCCGGCACTCCACATTGCGCGCTTTGACGAGAACGACCCCGAGGTGCAGCGGTGGCTGCGCGAGACGCTCGGCCCGGTCCAGCTGTCCCAGCTCCATCTTCACGATTCGCCGCAGAGGGCTCCACAGTCTCGGCGACCGAAGCAGTCTCGGCCAAAGGCACGGCGGCGACCGACCGACGTGCCTGAGGGCAACGAGGAAGACGCCGACGATGAGGACGTCATGGTTGCGGCGCTGAACGACGCCAATCCGGCTGAAGGAGCCAGAGTACCGCCCGAGCAGATTGCGGACCTGGCCTTGGCACAGATGGCGGAGCAGAATGCAGAGGAGGGCGAGCAGGAGCGCGAGAATAGGGAGAAGTTCCGCGCCGACCATGGCCATGCCAACACTGTCCCTCCCGCGGGTGAAGCGACCCCGGAGGAGAAGGCCCGCTTCAACAGGAGCGAAGTACCCGAGGCGGAGAAGCTGCGCGTCATGCGGGAGGAGTTTGGCGATATCGCCTCTGTCATGGTCGACGCGCAGGGCAGGTGTGAGCCAGAGCGCATCCTCGCCGAGTCGCAGGGCAGTCTCTTCCGCGGCGTCATGATGATCGGCAATCTGCACCTCACGACGCACAGGCTCACGTTCCACGCCCTCCTCCCGCCCGACAACATGATTACGCAGGGGCCGGACTTTGAGAGTCTGGACGACAATGAGGCTGCGGCGCTGAAAGCTCGCCCGGACATTATCCAGGCCGGAAGCGTGACGCTGCACCAGGGCGGCATCTTCACCTCCCAGAAGCGTGTTTGGATGGAACTCACGCCCGAGATGCTGACTTGCTACCCCTCTGCCGATGAGGCGGGCAAGACCCGTCCCCTGTTTTCCATTCTGAGTGAGTAAACCCCTACAAGCGTTGCTGACAGCCAGTGTCGTCCATCTACCGCCTGAAGCCCCTGGACCCGAAGGAGCCTGTCGAGTTCTACATTACGTACGACGGCGCCGATGGGATCAACACGCTCCATTTCACCGTCGACAACACGCAGTCCTCCATGCGCTGGCGGCGGAACTACGAGGCAGTGCTGTTCCGCTGCGCGTCGCAGCGATTCCGCCAGTCGCACCGCCGTGACGCCATCAAGTCGGGCATCATCACGCAGGAAGAGGCGGACGCGCACGAAGATGACGGGTCCAAGTGGACGCTTCTCCGCTGCTGCGTGCCCCTTGACAAGACTGAGCTGCGCCACATTGGCGACTACCACCAGTTCGCGACGCTTGTCAACATGGACGTGCAGCTTCAGGCGGACACGCAGGTTTCGTGGCGCCCCGAGGAGATTGCGACGGGCAACTTTGCCGCTTACGGCGACTTCAACATAGAGGGCGACGAGGATGGACTCCCCGACCATCCGCCCCCTACTGATCCCGATGCTATGCCCGACGACCATGTGGTGCATCCCGACCACTCCGGACCGATCAACCAATCCCCCTCGCGCAGTCCTAGCCAGTCGAGCTATGCCAGCCAGTCGACGCAGGGCGGCTCTGACGTCCCCCTCCACCACGAAGCTGTACGCAGCTCGACCGTCCCCGACATGCGCGCAGCGGTACCTGGTCACAAGCCCGCTCCGCCCCAGCCTCGCCACCGATCGCGCACGCTCATGTCGCGCATCACTGGCCGCCCCGACGCGGTTCACGAGGATCAGCACGACGGGCACGCGCACGACTACATCGACACAGACCCTCCTCCATCGCTGCAGAAAGGCTGCCCCGGTGGTGCGGAGCCCTGTGCTACTATTCGAGCCGAGAGCCGTTGGGCGGTGAAGGACAACAAGTACCAGTTCCTGATCGCGATCCTGAACGATCAGCAGTGGTTCGTCGATGCGCTGCGCGAGGCGCTTCCTCACGCCCAGGCCAGACGCTACGTCCGTGGTGCTATGCCGGAGCAGATGGCGATCGATGTGGGCGGGTACGACTGCATGTCGCACCCTGATACCGGTCACGATGACGAGAACGAGGACGATCCCTCGAGCTCCTCCGACTCGTCGGAGAGCGACGACGACCCCGATCCCCAGCGCCGCGCTGAGAAGAAGCGCGAGCGCAAGCTTGACAAGAAGACCGAGCCGGCGTCCAACCACAAGGCGCGCAAGGCGCGTGCCGCCGCCAAGACGTTCGGTCTCCGCGAGCGAGATGGTATCTGGCTCAAGCGGACCTATGTCCAGAACGGTGTCGTTCCCGCGCGAGGACACATCATCATCTCGCCCAAGTATACCTGTTTCTGGAGGCGGGCGCGTTTCGGCGCAGATATCAAGTACCGCTACCCGACCGCCGATATCAAGGGGGCAGTGGCCACGCAGTTCCCCCTCAGCCCCAGGCGTAACGGCATGGCGCTCAAGATCAATGGCCAGCCGGATCTCAAGTTTGAGTTCTGGAGCGAGGCGTCGCGCGACGCTGTCGTCAAGCGGGTCAACCGCGTCGTCGCCCAGTTGGCTGAGCAGGGAGAGGGCCAGGCGGCTCCCGGCGCCAAGGAAGCCGGCAAGCCCGAGGGCTCTGAGCTCAGCCTCCAGACGACCACGACCAGCAACGACTCCCGCAATCTCTGGGACGTCGCTAAGGACATCAAGCTGACCGAGAATGACTTCCAGGTCTCGCCCGAGTACGCCGTGCACGGTGACATGCGGATCATATCCGAGGCGGCGCGATTCCTCGCCCCGCCGCCTGATCTGCTTGTCTATCCCAAGGCGCTCAACGAGGAGGCGCTCGCGTACATGCCTTTCGTCGCGAACCGGCCGTGGTCGAGTGGCGGCGCGAACGTGCGCCTGACGCCGCGCCGCTTCACGATGCTCACGATTGGCTCTCGCGGTGATGTGCAGCCGTACATTGCCCTGTCTTTGCGCCTGATGCAGGACGGACACAAGTGTACTATCGTGACTCATGCCGAGTTCAAGGACTGGATTGAGGGATACGGCATTGAGCACCGCCAGGCCGGCGGAGACCCCACGGCTCTCATGAAGATCTCGCAGGACCACAAGATGCTCTCGCCCGGATTCTTCAAGGAGGCCCTCGGTACATTCCGGCAGTGGCTCGATGACCTCCTCAACGACTCGTGGGACGCGTGCCAGGACGCGGACGTCCTCATCGAATCGCCCTCAGCCATGGCAGGCATCCACATCTCCGAGGCGCTCGGCATTCCCTACTTCCGCGCCTTTACCATGCCCTGGACGCGCACCAGTCTGTACCCACAGGCATTCATGGTGCCTGCGTTTGAGATGGGCCCGCAGTTCAACTATTCCACGTACGTGCTGTTCGACAACATCATGTGGAAGGCGAGTGCGCGGCAGATCAACCGCTGGAGGAAGAAGAGGCTCGGACTCGGTGCGACAGACCAGAGCTCGCTCTCCGTCTCCAAGGTGCCGTTCCTATACAACTTCAGCCCTGCAGTCGTGCCCAAGCCGCTCGACTGGTACGACGACATTACCATCACGGGCTACTGGGAGCTGGAGAACAGCGACATGGACTGGTCTCCGCCCGACGACCTGCTGCAGTTCATGCAGAAGGCGCGGGACGACAAGAAGCCGCTCGTGTACATTGGCTTCGGATCCATCGTGGTACCCGACCCCGCTGCCGTGTCCCGCGGTATCATCAAGGGTGTCGAGAAAGCGGGCGTGCGTGCCATCATCGCGAAGGGATGGTCCTCGCGCTCTGAGACGGGCGAGAAGGAGGAGGACGACGTCGTTTTCCCCGCCAGCTGCTACAGCGTCGACAAGATTCCGCACGGCTGGCTCTTCCCCAAGATTGACGCCGCGATGCACCACGGCGGCGCGGGCACGACGGGCGCGTCGCTCCGCTGCGGCCTGCCGACGATCATCAAGCCGTGGTTCGGCGACCAGCACTTCTGGGCCCTGCGCGTGACCAAGATGGGCTGCGGAGTCAAGCTGGCCAGTCTGAAGAGCGACGAGATCGCCGACGCGCTGAGAAAGGTGACGGGCGATAGAGTCATGATTGAAAAGTCGAGGAATGTGGGAATCAGGATCAGGCAGGAGAAGGGCGTCGATACCGCCGTCCAGGCTATTCACGCCAACATTATCCGCGCAGCGAAGGATAGGCAGAAGCTGAAGAAGGAGGACGACGGGGTCAAGGAGCACAAGCGCGCCAGTCTCAACATCAACATCTTCTAGGCGTGTCGCGGAGAGTTGTAGGTTAGAAGTATCAGTAGACTAGAGCGGGCAAGGAGGTAGATCTAATGTATCACAGTTGTAGCCGTTGATAGAAGAGCAATGCACGAAGAGCAGTCTAATGATTTGCCCGCGATTGCGCGATGGCTCATGGCTCGTGCCAAGACAAGGCTGCCCGCCCGCCTGACGCCACGGCTCAATGGGACGTGTCCACTGCTGCTCGACTTCCAGACCCGCGCGGATGCGCTGACTTGACTGCACGGGCTGCACGGCCCGTCTCCCTTCGAAACGAGAGAGTCCAGAGTTTGGCCGAAGGTCCATGCGTCATTTTACCTCCCGATACTCGCGCAACATTGCAAGTTGATCGCCGCCTTCCTTTGTTCTCGAAATGGGGTGATCCAAATCATGAAGCACACCATGTGCTGCATATCCACATCCGGGGTCCTCAGTATGGAACCGGGGGTGATCAGGTGAAAGCGTGAAACGCCTCCGAGCCAAGACATCCCGGCGCCGACTTACCATTCAGTAACGCAGCCCATGGGCTAGCGGGGGAAGCGCGCTCGCGCTCCCGCGCGCCAGATCCCTCCTCTTTGCGTCCTCTTGCGAGGCGTAGTGTTCCCGAGGTCATGTGCTGCGCTCGAGCCGGCAGTCTTGGCGTCTGGGCCATCCCTTCACCAGCTCACCTCCCTCCCCCTTCTTGTCCATCTCATACCGGCTCGTGCTCCGAATGCATAAAAGTCTGCATCTTTTTGGGCCGCGCGCCCCTCTCTTTCGTATCCCATCGCTCCCAACGACTACGATCCTACAATGATCCCCCTCCTGCCCCTCGTCGCTGCGTCGCTCGCCGCGGCGACTTCCGTCCCCCTCTACGCTCACGAGAACCTTCAGCGCCGCTCAGTCGGCGGCGGCTCGCTCGACAGCAAGACCGGCGACTTCACGCCCGTCGTCGCGATCCAGGTCGGCACGCCGCCGCAGACCCTCCAGGCGCAGCTGGACGTCACCTCGGGCCTGACCGTGGTCGGCGGCTCGCCCTTTGCGGGCGGGAGCTTCTATGCCCCCGCCTCGAGCAGTTTGAAGGAGGGGGCTAAGGTCGACAGCCACGAGTTGCCGGACGGGAGGAAGACGAGCGGGACGAGGGTCGCGGATCGGATCGTCGTTGGTGCTGCGGGGCTGACGACTGAGTTCCGTAAGTTTTGAGATCGAGAGGGGGCAAAGAGGGGAGGAAAGGCGCTGACAGCAGTACTTGCCAACCCCTCTGGACAGAGTGGACCCGAGGCGCCGGGGATCAACAACGCCCTCCTCGGCCTCGGATACAGCGACGCGCCCTCGCCCGCCCTCAGCTCCGAGTGGGATCAAAAGCTGTGGGGACTGTACCTCTCCCCCCGCCGGGTGGGCTACAGCGACAAAGCGGGAGAGACGAAACGCATCGGCTCCCTGAGCCTGGGCAAGATCGATCCAGCCTATGCAGCGGGAGAGCCAGTCTGGGTCAATCTGACCGAGACGTCGACGGGCGAGTGGCCCGTCCATCTCAAGAGCTTCGCGGCCGGGTCCGCGTCCGCGAAGACCGACTTCTTCGAGGGCCGACAGATCGACGTCGCGCCCGTGGCGAACATTGGCCTTCCCCCCGCCGCGCTGGACGGGCTCATGAAGGGTATCACCGGAGCGCAGAAGTGGACGCAGGGCGAGGACGTCGTCTGGACGCTGCCGTGCGACACGGCCTCGAAGCTCGACATTGGTCTCGAGAACATCACCGTCTCTCTTGCGCCCGAGGACTGGATTGCGAAGGAGGGCAGCACGTGCCGCGCCCTGCTCAGTGCGGCTACTGGACGGCCGTGGCTCGGCACGCCGTTCTTGAGCGCCGTGTACAGTGTCTGGGACCTTGAGGGGCGGCGCATCGGCTTCGCGCCCGTCAAGGCTGGCGCCCGGGTCGAGAACAAGGACTTCAACGAGGGATCGGCGCCCGCTCGCCAGAGCGCGGAGCCCGTCACGACGGGAAAGACGTACCCGAACGCGGTCAAGGCTGGAGGCAGCAACAGCGCCGCTGTGGCCAAGCCCGCGTTCCTGGCCGTGGCGTTGGGTGCGCTCGCTGCCGTGCTGATGTAGGCGGAAGAGATATGACCACGCAAAAACGAAAAAGATTACTGGATATAAATCACCACTTTCATTTCTTTAGGGATATAGTACATAACGTTAATGGGGCGCAGGGGCGCTCTGTCGTAGCTTGATCATGAATCATGGAAATCTTCATCTTGTCTTGAGTGGCACAGGACGCGAACATGAGGCGAGGTGCAGGCGACACCAACCACTTGTGACTCGCTGCACAAAACGCCGGCCGACAGTCCCTTTCCCTCCTCCCTAACTCTCGGCTCAGCAACAATGAATCTTTCCCCAGACCTAGCCGCACCCAGCTCTCTGCGGCTTCTGCTCGAAACTCGCCTCCGCGACCGCGAAGCCGCAAACGACCAGCGCTACGCCGACAACGTCCTGGACACGACAGAGGAGTATCTGAGACAATGCGCGCACTTTGAGCAACTCGGCAGCGACAACCCAGTCGCCATTGCCGCACTCGCAAAGCTGAAGCTCGCACACGTCGAGACGCTCGCCTTGCTAGGGCAGACTCACGCTGCTGAAATTAAGTCGATCGCCCGGCTTCGCGAGACACTGCTGCCACAAGAATGCCCGCGCAATTAACGTGTGGTCTCCAAGCCCAGTCCACCCCAGATATGTACAGTGATAACCATTTCAATGTCTCTGTGTCTCTCAGTAGCGGCGTGTATGCACGGCGCTCAGTGAATCCCGGAGAGGGATCATGAAAGAGGAACCGCGCATTATCTTACGTAACCGCTGCGGCGGTGGCACCAGGCGCGACGCCGCAGTACACAACAGCAACCACCAGTTCCCGTTCGTATAACGGCTAGTATGCTCGCTTGTCATGGTGATCGCGGGAGATCGGAGTTCGATTCTCCGACGGGAAGCTTTTTGGAGCCTCTGGCATGCATGGAGGAAGGAGGAGAGGCGGTTAGATGGTCACAGCAAGTGTGGCTCGCGTCGGTCGCAGCGCTGGTGCTGACAGGGCCGGAGGGAGTAGAGATCACAACCGTGGGAAACGTTGAATCTGCGAGGGCCGACCTCCAACGGTCAGAATTACTAAACGACCGTGGGAAAGCTGAAATTATCTCTTTGACCGTGGGAAGCCTAATGGTGACCCGTACCGTGGGAAACATTGAATCTGCGAAGGGCAACCTCCAAGGGCCCGAATTATCTAAACGACCGTGGAAAAGTTCACATTATCTAATCGACCGTGGGAAAGCTCGGTCCATCTGCCCCCATCCACCCGGTTCATCCAACCACCATCCATCCTACCGTGCAGCAATCATTCTCCTTCCCTGTCGAACCGGCGACCATGCAGAGGACGCAAAAAGCTTCCTGTCGGAGAATCGAACTCCGATCTCCCGCGTGACAAGCGAGCATACTAGCCGTTATACGAACAGGAAGGAGAAGACGTTGCTTCTGGAGGCCGGTGCGGCGGCGGCGCCACGCCCAGGAAATGCTTACGTAATACGGTTTCTGTGAGCGACAGATGGCCGGATCGAGAGCTGGGAGGGCAACTTTGAGATCTGGACAGTCGAGGAGTGTATTCTGAAGGGTTTGAGCATCCCAGAGTCGGCTGAATGGAGGGGTGGACTGATCAGTGTCATGTGCTGGGGCACTGCAGGAGGTGTTTCTGCCACTAACATGATGGCTAGGCCAACGTTGAGTTGCCTCGTCATGGGAAATGACTGTGTGTTTCGCCAGCGCAAGATCTGTACTTCAGGGCCCTCCTCATCAGGTATGAACGAAGTAGCCCCTAAAGGTATGAGCTGCCGCTGACTCTACGAGAAGGTTGAGAAGACTGTAGGTTGAGGGTAGTGTGGCGGATGCGGGTTGGAAGAGACCGAAGTTCGGCCAATTTGGTTTGGTGGCAGCACAATCATCTATGGTTAGTATGACCACCCATTGTCAACACACCGCCACAAGTAAGGCAAGTGCGTGACCAGCTCGAGGGGACATTGGTGGAGCGATGTTGTATTGTCTATGCACCGTCAGCATAGCAGCATCGCCCGGCGTCGAGTGTAAACAATGCTGATTGCTGAAGTCAGTGCACCACAATGAATCATGTGCACGTCTCCTTGCCACAATGTCCAATGTCACTGTCGCTATCTCAATGTAACACTTGCCGACAACACGACCCCGGACTCAGCCTCAGGGTACATAAGCGTCTCAGTATCCCGAGATGAGCGGCAACATACACCAACATGGCCTCAGCAGTCAGCCCCTCAAGTCATCTCCTGCACATCCACCCTTACCCCTACACGCCAGCGTTCGAAGCAGTCCACTCTGCACTCTGGACCGTCAACGACCCGGAAGAGGAGGTGAAAATCCACCGAAAGCTCGTACTCAATGTTCTCAAGGCAGCTCAATCGTATCTCCTAGACATCCTGGAAGGGTTCGATAAGCATGACGCCCTTCGCGACTTCCGTGACGCCGCCATCAAGGTCGTCCAAGACCAGCGGGATACGGACGTGCGAGAGCGAGACGATCGTGTGGCGCGGCTTGCCAGTCTCACTCCCAACATGCTGTACGCAGAGCGGGCCAAGTGGGTGCTCGACGGTATCGTACCTCTTCCTGACCCCGCGCCGCGGCCCGACGTACCAACACTGCTCGAGGAGGCAGTACAGCGTGTGGCGGACCGACGCGTCCGCGCAGGAAACCACCACGAGGCACCCGTATACAGGTTTGCGACCTCTGTTGTGAGGGCTATCGCTGGATATGTCCATGTCACTACGGACTGGAGGCGGATTCTGTGGCAGCTCTCCGTGTATGCCTACCCGAAGCGGGCGAGGGAGCCGGCCCCAGTGGCTCAGGCCGTGATGGATATGAGAGACGGTGTCAGGGGGGCCGTTTCGGGACTCGCGAAGGATGTTCGGAGACAGCTCGGCCCGGCGACGAAGCTCTATGTCGAGTATCGCGACTGCAAAGTTAGGAACGCGAGGGTTGGGATTACACTCTAAATCGATAGAGGACGTTGGACTTGCCACCTCCGTAGAGCCTTAGCCAGATACTCAAACACTTAGTGTCCGTGCTGTCATGCTATGCATCCGTGCATCTTCTCTCGGGCGAACGGTGGCTTCGGATCAAAGAGAGAACTGAAGATCACCGAGATTTCCATCCCCAGACATTGCGGCGAACACTGGGGTGATCACGTGACTGGCGGACGACACCGAGGTCGATGATGACGAACCTGACATCGATCGCCGAGACAGTTGTCAACACCACTCACCCCAACCTCCAAAATGCCGAACGCACCTCTGCAGAAGCCTTCCGAGCCGATCCTGTACGTCTTCGACGACGTCCCGGGCCTGCAGGGCTCGCTCGCCGAGTTCATCAAGACCGCGCAGGACAAGGCGGTTACGGACCACGGATTCTTCACTGTTGCGCTGTCTGGCGGTTCGCTTCCCAACAACCTGAAGCCCCTGATCAACGAGCAGGGCATGCAGTGGGACAAGTGGCAGGTGTTCTTCGCCGACGAGCGCATCGTGCCCCTCGACCACCCCGAGAGCAACTATGCGGCGTGCTGCAAGGCCTTCCTCGACCACGTGCCGATCAAGCGCGAACAGATCCACACCATCAACACTGATCTGCTGACCGAGGCGTCGCGTACCGACCCCGAGGGCCAGCACGCCGACAAGGAGGCGGACGAGCGCGAGGCGCAGGACATTGCGGACGACTACGAGAAACAGCTCATCAGCGTGTTCGCCGTCCCCAACGCGGTCCGCTACCCGACCTTTGACCTCATCCTGCTCGGCATGGGCCCCGACGGCCACACCTGCTCACTCTTCCCCGGCTCGCCCCTCCTCGCCGAGAACGACATGTGGGTCGCCAGCATTATCGACAGCCCCAAGCCTCCTCCCCGCCGCATCACGTTCACCTTCCCGGACCTGAACCACGCGCAGCGCTGTGCGTTCGTGGCGACCGGCGCCGGAAAGCAGGACACGCTCCACGACGTCCTCGACGAGCCCGAGAAGGGTCTCCCGTGCTCTCGTGTCCGCCCTGTTACGTAAGTACATGCAGAAGCTAGATCATCCTTGAAGAAGCTAACGACCAGGCCCGGCCAGGTGTACTGGTTTGTTGACTCGGCCGCGGCGGCCAAGACGCAGTACCCGAAAACGGCGTTCAAGTGAATACCCAGATTTCGGGTAACCAAACAAAAGGCAGACCTGAGCTGATGGTAGACCGAGCTCGCGGCTGTAAATAGCGACGAGTTTCAGTAGCAGTGTACATATGCAGCAGTAGAGACCCAAGCGAGGTGTGATCGATCGGGATAAGAGGTCCGACGTATCGGAGCCCGTCCATGGTGACTGGCCTGGCTGATCGCATCCATAATTGGTTCCGCGCAATGACGTTGTTCTGTGCGGTTCGATTTCTCACCGTAGCGAGAGGGAACATAACATTGTCCATTCGTATCCTTTCGGGCTCCATCTGCTCCAGTTGCTCCGTCACAGCCGTTCCTCGGTACCTCACACCCGCGCTCACCTCGGTCATCTCAGGCGAAGCCTCTTATAACGTTATAAGCTATTCCTTAGGTATTATTCTGCTGTTGCATACAACCAATCCATCCATCATGTCGTTCGCACAGCGCCTGAACCGCTCCCTCGACGGCCTCAAGCGCAACACGGGCAAGGGTATGTGGAACACCGCGAGTCGTCCGCTGACGACCTCGGCAGTCCTCCGCATGAACCCGGACCCGCACAGCGGCGCCCTCCCCATTTTCTCCTTCACGGCCGACTCACCCCCCGTCAATGAGGTGGGCGACTTTGCTCTGGGCTCCGACCTCGACATTGGCGGTCAGTCGACCTGTGTCTTCACCCAGGTCAGCGACAAGGGGGACAACCTCGGCGAGATTGCCAACACGGACAGCGGGTCTGTGGCCCAGCTGCCGTCCTCGGCCGGGAGCGCGGCTGACGACACCGGCCCCTCGGGCGGGGCCTACTCGGCCCAGACGCAGCATGAGGAGAAGGGCAAGCCGTCCCACGCGTCCTTCCACGGCATCCTCTCCCTCAACGTCCCCGCCGAGCACCGGGGCAAGATCCGCACGGGCTACGCCGCCTTCCGCAACCGCAAAAGGCAGACGCTCATGGGCGAGGAGACCTGGGACCTGGACCGGTACACGCACCTCCGCGTCGAGCTGGCCTACAGGGGGTGGGACGTCTGGCGCTCGCGCTGGGTGTGCAACCTCCAGACGGACGGGCCGGTGCGTTCCGATCTCTTCCAGCACCGTCTCGATCTTCCCTCCGAGTATGCTTCGAAGGAACCGACGCCCATGTCGCCGCTGAAATGCACCGGTCTCAACTTTACGACCGTCCACCTGCCCCTCGACGGGTTCGTGCTCACCAACTCGGGCCAGACGAGCGAGAAGCAGATCAAGATGATGCAGAACAAGATCCGCACCATCGGCTTCGCCCTCCTCGGCGGAGGACGGAGTGCCGAGAACGAGGCACCCGCCGCACTCGAGGCCGAGTCCGAGGCCCCCAAGAACAAGTACCACAAGGTCGGCGGCGGCGCACCCACCTCCGAGGGCATGCCGACCGACCACCAGAGCGAGGGATACTACGAGCTCTGTATCCGCAAGGTCGACGCCGTCAGGTGGAACACCGAGGACGAGTAGGCACGAGGCAGCAAAAGCTTAGCAGTTTTGATCTAATCAGACCAATGCATGAATTATAGCCCAAGGACGGATATGTTTGCGCAAAATGACGCGAGGTGTGTGTCTAAACTTAACTATTTCTAGTCCCAGAGGTTCGCGAACGGGTCGCGGTCGTCCTTCTTGGGCGCGAGGGACTGCTGCTGCTGAGGCTGGGTAGCAGGCTGGGCCCAGGGGTTGGCCTCCCACGTTGGGACCGGGGCCGTGTTCATGACCTGGGGCTGGGGGGGAGCCGAGCTCGTGATGCCGCCGTTCCATGACGCGTAAGGGTTAGCAGCCTGGGGTGGGGGCGATTGCGTCGTGGCAGCGAAGAAGCCACCTCCGATCGGAGCAGATGCCGTCGGCGTGGGCTTGTTGAACAGCGACATGATGTCGTCCTTGTTGCTCTGCGGGCGGGGGTTCGATGGCGGGCGGAAGTCGAGGTCAAACATGTTGGCGGCGGGCTGCTGCTGCTGCTGCTGGGCAGGGGCCGTCTGGGCGGGAGCGGGAGCAGAGGTCGGCTGGGAGTCACCAAAGATGTCGACGATCGGCGCGGGAGCAGGAGCCGCGGCGGGCGCAGACGCGGGGGCAGGAGACGACTTTTGCTGTCGCGAGAGAAGAGGGTGCGCCTGCCTCTGCTGGTGGTGGTGGTGCTGCTGAGGCGGCGAGGTCGCCTGAGGAGCAGCGGGCGCTGACGTCTGCGTCGCGGTCGGCGCCGCGCCACCGTCCAGAACGCTAGGGTCCCTGGGAAGCGGTCCCTCCATCGCCCAACGCCTCGACTCGTACTTTGACCTGATGAAGGACTCGATTTTGCTGCTCGTCAGTTGCGATGGGCCGCTTGCAACTCACTGCTCGGGCGGGATGTGGCCTGGCTTGAGGTGGCGCTCCCAGTACGCGTTCGCGCGTTTGTTGCCCCACTTCTGGATGTTCTCCATCTGCTCCGGCGTCCACATGTCGAGGTCGATACTCTTCACCTTGGAGATGTGCGTACCCATGCTGCGGTGGATACCCGAGCACCTAATGCAGAGGTACACGCCGAGGTTCCAGGACGCCCATCGCGCGTCGTTCTTGCGGCAGTCGGCGCACGCCTTGTTGTCGGGCTGGCGCACGAGCTCGCGCAGGATGCGCGCGTTCCTCTCCGTCGTAGCCTTGTCTTTCTGTCAGCTCATCGCTCCGCGTTTAGCTCACCTTGCCGTTGGGACATGATTGTTGTGGTTGCTGGATGTCTGATTCTGATGACGAGGCAGAAGGACTCGGGCAAGGGCATGGTTTGCATCCGTTTATCCGGGGATGAGCCGAGCAGACGAGCTATGACATGATCGATCGTGGCCGCGAATGCGGGGGAGGAAACACACCCGATCTCATCTCGACATCTCTCCCAAACATTGCATCGTCCTCCTTCTCCATCTCCCCCGCTCATGTCCCTCGACGCCACCAGAGACTGGCTCAAGTCCGTTCTCCGGCCATACCCCGCGAGGGATCGCATCCTCTCAGAGGTCCTCGATATCCTCAGGAAATACCGCTCCCTCGCAGTCCGGACAGATGCCTTCAGTGAGTTAGCTACACTGGAAGCAACTGACATCAGCCTTCGACTCTGGCCAAACATCACTGCTCCTGCAGCTCCATGGAACGCTCCCGACACCGTATAAGGGAAACACGTACCAGATTCCCGTGGCCATATAGCTGCCGCACGAGTACCCGCAGGCGCCGCCGATGGCCTTCGTCGTGCCCACCAAGGACATGGGAGTCCGCAAGGGGCGTGAGGTCGACCCCTGCGGTAGAATCACAGTCGCGCAGGAGTGGTGGCAGGACAGGCAGCTCCAGACGTTCATCAATAAGATGATCGAGGTCTTCTCGCGCCAGCCGCCAGTGTACGCCAAGCCGCCTGGAACGACGACGACGCCGTCACGGCAATCTTCCATGTCGACACCGCCTCCGCAACAACCCGCCCCGCCCCAGCCCCCAAGAGAAGTCTTGCCGCAATACCAGCCAAGTCACCAGCCGAGTCGGTCGGGATCGATGGACCCGGGTTCGCCGCCAGTGCCGCCGAGACCGGGCCTGTCCCCGCCACCAGTGAACGCTCAGCCAACTCAGCCGGAAGGCCATGCGCCGCCGATCCCCAATCGGCCGTTCCCGCAGTACCGGGCGAGCATGTCACCACCGCCTCCGCTGAATTTTGCCCAGCAACAGCAGCAGCAGCACTTCTCGCCGGGTCCTCAGTCGCCAGTACATGTCCAGTCGCCCGTTCGTGCCCAGCACTCTGGACCGCCTCACCCTCCTCAGCCTCCTCAGCCTCCTCAGCCTCCTTATCAGCAACACTATCCACCCCAGCACCAGCAATCCCACCACGGATATCAGCATCCCCCAGTACCTCAGCATCAGCAACCACCGTATCCGCCTCAACAGCACCAGCAGCTGCACCAGCAGCCTCCGCAACCCCACCCGCAGGCGAGCTTGTCTGTACCCCAGCCGCGACAAGATCTTCTTTCGTCCCCGAACAACGAAACGTCCGACCTTCCGGAGGACACGCCGCCAGCTGCACCGCCGAAGCCGCCTCCGCCCTCCTTGATCCACCTGCATGCGATCCTGCAGCCGCACCTGAACGCAGCCTTGCCGGCACTGAAGCATGACCTGGAGTCGCAGCGCCAGGCCCTCCTCGAGCGGCGGGAGGATCTAGCCTCCGGCGAGCCAGCGATCAGGGACGAGATGGCGCGCCTCGAGGCGGTGAAGAAAGTGTGCGATGTGGTTGTCGAGAAGATGTCCGACGTCGTGCAGAAGGGCGAGGAGCGCGTCGTGGACCTCGAGCGCCGAGGCGAGGTCTCAGTTGACGAAGTCGTGTGTGGTATCAGCATTGCGCACAACCAGTGAGCTCAAAGACCCGGCGTGCTGAGCTAACGTGCAGACTCATAGACCTCGTGGCCGAGGACAACGCGCTCAGCGACACGATCTACCACCTGACACGCGCGCTCGATGCGGAACGCCTCGACCTGGACCGATACCTGAAGGCGGTCCGCCAGCTCGCGCGCGAGCAGTACATGAAGCGTGCGCTGATCGAGAAGATCCTGAACGGCATGGGCCAGACATGGTAAATTCTGATGTCTATGATGTAAGATGCATTACTTCCACGACCACCACTTGTTCCCCTGCGCCTGTGCTTGCTGCTGGGCCACTGTGCCGAGTTCCCCCAGTCCTCCCAGTTCGGGCACAGCCGTCGGCATGGGCTGTCGCTCCGCGTCGCCGTTGTGCTCGCCGTCCAGATCGCCCGCGGCAACCTCGTCCACTGCCTCCTTGGCAGCTCGCTCGAACTTGGCCTCCGGGTACAGGTCGTCCTGCACGTGCTGCAGGCCGGACATGAGTCCTCCCATCAGAGTCGAGATCACGACGCCCTGGATCAGGAGCGGGTTCGGTAGACGGACTGGAGTCAGCTTCCATTGCCCGGCGAGCTATTCCGCTCCTATGCTTCACTCACAGGCAAGTCCCGCGATAGCAGCCAACGATCCACCTGCCACCGCTCCGTCCGCAACATGCACCGGCCCCTTGCGCCAAGAGTACCTGTCCTGGTTGGGATTCGGCCGTGTCGGCGGCTCCAGCCTCTCTCGAAGCCACCCCGCCCCTTCCTCCGCAACGACGAAAGCGGCAACAGCGCCGCCAAAGTAAAGGCCGTACTTGGCACCACTCTTGAGGCCCTGGAGCATGACGCGGTAATTCCTCGTCTTCGTGTAGAAGTACCAGCCCTGCACCGTCTTGGGCGCCCTGTGGGCGTTCTCGGCGAGGAAACGGAGACGCGCACGCGCACCCCCGCGCTTTGCGCCGATGAAGAAGCCGATCATCGCCGCACTCGGCGCCATCCACACGAGGTTGCTCGGTAGTCGCAGGTTGTACTGTTTTCGTTCGCCCGAGCGGTTCGTGGACACCTGCAGGCCGCTGGAAGAGGAGGACACCTCGACGCGCGGCCGCGGCGTGGAGGGGCCGGCTTCGCTCGTCCCGCTCGTCATTGTCGGAGGTCGAGTCGAGGCTTTGGGAGAGAGTAAGGGAGTGTGTGAGGAGAGTCAAAGGCAGGTAAAGGTGGAAGCCGAGTGCTCGTCCCAAGAGGTCGCCCGTGTCAATACTCGAAAAGACCATTGGTGGACATCAAAATCCGGCCGCGCGGCCAACCCAGCCGAGACTCAGGCACGGCATCCTCGTGTCGGGTCACGTGGTCTATATTATCGTGTCGAGAAGTTCGAAGATGTGGTCGAGTTGCAGCACCTACGTCACAACAACACCTCGCACGACACGTACGACGACATTGGCGGCGCCCTCGACTCTCTCAAGACTACGAGCGACATTCAGCGAGCTGGGAGCTGGTCGCCATGTCGACAACACTCACGACCCCGCGGCAGCTCTACCGCCGCTACCTCAAGAACCTCTGCTACCTCCCGGACCCGCATGTGTGGTCCGTCCTCGTTCCCGAGTTCAAAACCTACCTCCGAGAATCAAAGGACAAGCATGCCTCGAAAGCGCTTCGACAACTTCGCGCAGCCGTCGCGTGCCACCCACACGCCCTCGAGCGCCTGCTGAAGTACAGCTACGGGCAGAGCGGGAGTGTGCGCTGGCACCTGATCAAGAACATCACGCTCTCATCCCACTTCGCTCCGAAGGTGTGGCCGGAGGCGCCCCGATTCCCGCCGAAGACATTCCAGCCCGTCCCCTTTCCGCTCCGGCCGCTCATGAAGGTGAAGCAAGGCGACCTGAAGCCGATGAGGGCGAGGACGGAGGTACCCGCCAAAGTGCTCGAGAGGGAGAAGAGGCGGAAATGGGAGAGGGAGTGGGACGCAATCACATCCGTCCCCCTTACGCTGAAGGGGAGCTCGAAGACGGGATGGGAGGGCAAGGGCGTCGCGGAGAGTTTGCGCGTCCTCGCCGGGCTTGAGGGAGGGGGGTTCGAGCTCCCGATGCCGCGGCGACAGAGGGGGGATGCACCGCCGACGAAGAATGTGCCGGTGGATACGCGGAGTCTGCAGACGTTTGAGAACCTGCCCGCGTCTTTGAGGGCGGTGTATCCCAAACGGAGGAGGAGAGGGCAACCGCCAGACCCGTATCCGCGTCCCCGGCCCGCACACACCAGACAGAACCCGAGTACCTGGGGCCCGCCGAGTGTCATTACGCCACGACTGCTGACGAGGGCGTATAAGCGATTATGGGACCAGCTCGGGTGGGTCAGGCAGACGAAGGCGGGGCTGTGGGTCACGGGGACTTGGGAGGAGTGCCGATAGATCTAGAGCAAATCACAGCATATGCATCTTACACATGTACACATTACACGCTTTTGGCCGCAGACAGTATTCTACTTTTGGCTTACGTCTTACGTCTAGTCGCTAAAGTCGGCTTCGGACTCGGACTCGTCCGACGTCTCGTCCTTCTTCTTGCCCTTCTTCGCGGCCCTCTTGGCAGCAGCCTTCTTCGGCGGCGGCTTGCCCTTGCCCTTCGGCGGATCGATGGCATTACGCTCCTTCCTCCACCGCTCCGTGACCTCCTTCTCCTTGTCCTCTGTCCAGTCCTCAACGCCAATCTTCTGAATCTCATATAGCAGCGCCACCTCCTTTGTCCAGATGTCGAGCTCGCCGTCCTCGACCGACTTGGCCGGCCCGCTCGGCGTCTCGAGCACCATGGGGATGCCCGCCATGCCCGAGTCGCGCATGAGATTCCGGAACCCGCTCAGGCCGATACAGCCGAGCCCAATGTTCTCGTGCAGGTCGCGGTTGCACCCGAGCTCGCCCTTGGAGTCGTTCAGGTGGATGCCGCCGAGGTACTTGCGCCCGACCGTCTGCTCAAAGTCGTCCATCATGCTCGCATACGCCTCGGGCGTGCGGAAGTCGTACCCCGCCGCAAAGAGGTGGCACGTGTCGAGGCATACGCGGACGCGGTCCTTGTCCTCGACGAGCTCGATCATGGACGCAAGGTCCGAAAAGGCCGTGCCGAGGATATTGCTGCCGGCGTTCGCCATGTTCTCAATCACCGTCACGACCTCGGGCACGTCCTTGTGCACCTGGTTGATCGCCTTGGCGACGAGCGCAAAGCTCTCCTCCTTGGTGCACGCGCCAACAGTGCTCCCGGGATGCCAGTTGTAGAGCTTGATACCGAGCTGGTGGCAGCGGGCAATGTCGTCGCGGAAGCACTCGTAAGCCTGCTTCCACTTTGCCTCGTCCGGGTTGCCGAGGTTGATGAGGTAGTTGCCATGCACGAGAACGTGCTGCGGGCCGTAGCCCAGTCCTTCCTCAGACTCGGGCTTGAAGAGCTTCTTCCAGTCCTCGACCGTCTCGGCATCCATCGGCTTGGCCTTCCACGTCCGGTGCCCCTTGACGAACATTGCGAGGCCGTTCGCGCCCATCTTGCCGGCTCGGAGGAGGGCGCCGGCGACGCCGCCCGCGATGGACACATGCGCACCGACGAAGAGGGTCTGGGAGTAGTCTGGCGGCACAATCGCGCCGTTCGTCTTGTGCGGGGTCGGGAACTCGTAGGCCGGCAGGCCTTGCCTGGGCGGGTGGTTCGAGACGTCGATCGCGGCGGGGAACTTGGACTTGGGCGCCTTCTTCTTCGTCGCCTTCGCCTTGGTCGCTGGCGGAGGGGAGAGGGAAGAGGCTGTCGACGCGGCACGCTTGCGGGCCGGCATGACGAGTGTGCGTGTGAGGCGGAGAATGGTGGAGAAGGTAAACTGGTTGACGCGACCGAAGCCTCTCGCGTTGTTGTCAAAATAAACGCAGGTGACTACCTGATGTCATCTCATTTTGCCTCCGTGCTCGAGCCCATTCCGAGATGAGATGAAAGTCGGCTTCGACCTGCTCCGACTTTCTTCCAACAACAACAACCATGCTCGTCCGTATCCTCCGCACTACCCTCTTCGCCCGCAGCTTTGCGACGACCTCGGTCGCCCGCTCCGACTTTGGCTCCTTTGGCCGGCCTGGTCCCCTCCCCCTGCCGCCCAAGGAGCAGGCCGAGATGGAGGAGCTCATTCGCCAGAACCAGGTCGCGCCGACGGCCGACCCCCTGACCGAGGCCGAGTTTGAGGCCGCCGCCGAGGAGCTCGAGCACCGCGACCTCCGCAAGGGCCCCAAGCCCGAGTTTGAGGGAGACGTCAACCCGAAGACGGGCGAGATCGGAGGTCCGAAGCAGGACCCGTTCATTGCCGGCGACGCTGACTGGCAGTTCGGCGGAAGGGCGACGGTAAGCTGACCCGATGTGAAGAGCTGACAATGCAGGACTTCTAAGCCGTTCCGAGCACACATTCTCGTTGTACCACTCATGACATGCATTCTGCGTAGACACATTGCCGAATAAGTGCGGGCAACCGTCTCCCTCACTCCCTGCTGACTCGCCACCCGACCAATACCCCAAAACATAACTTCACTGTACACTACACACAATGCATGATGGAACTATGATGAAACCTAGCGAACAGAGAGACTCAACGGTCCTCCATGTGCGGGCCTGTCGACCGCTAGTGGACAGGCCTGGCGGGCGCAAAGTTGCGCCTGTTGAGGAGGATGCCCTTGATCGCGCGGACCTCGCGACGGACAGCGTCCCACTCCTCGCTTTTGGCAGCAGGGAGACCAAGGGGCGAGTCCGTGTTGCCGCCCGCCTTGGCGAGGTTGGCGCTGAGCGTGCCGAGACCGACGGAGCTCGTGCCCTTGCTCCACGGGGAGGAGTTTGCGCCGCGGCTCAGGAACAGCTCGCGGTGCAGGCCGGAAGTGTACCCCTCGAGCGTGGAGAGGAGGGACGTGCGTGTCGTCGCTGTCGCCTCCATGCTTGACGCGAGTTCGCGGAGCGCGGGGCCGAGCACGCTCGGGTCGGCGTGCAGCTGGCTCGTAGTCAGCGGAGGCGCAACGCTCTCCTCGGCCGTCTCGGCGAGACTGATGCTCGCGCTCTTAGGGCTGTCATCAGGCGCTGTGAGCAGCTTCCTCTCGCCGTCCTTCTCCTCGCCCTCCTCTCCGTCCTTCTCCTCCGTCTCCTCCTCGCCGACCTGGGACGCCTGGGAGGCCAGCTCGGCCTTGTGCGCACGCACGAGCGCGCGCGTCTCCTCCTCGCTGCGCACGGGGAAGATGGCGAGCTCGCGGATCCCCTTGAGTTTCTCGACGAGCTGTCCCCAGCGTTCCGACTGGGGGAGAGCGAGCGCGTTCCGCGCGCTATACGTCGCATGGAGGAGGGGAAGGAGGAAGGCGCTCCACAAGCCTGCGATGACGGCTCCGCCTCCGAGAATGATCGACACGACGTACGCTAGCCGCTTCAGCTGCTAGCCGCTTCAGCTGCTGCGGCAGCGAGGAGGCGCGGTACGGCGTCGGCGCGTGAGAGAGGTGGTGCACGGCGGGCGCGGCCATGGCGGCGGTCGTAGCTGCAGCGGGCGGGGACGGCGGGGTGTTGTCGTCGGGCATGCTGGATGGGATGGATGGAAGAAAGCGTTGTGGGTCGTCGGAAGATGGTAACAGATGGGCACGGCCCGGCGCACATAGCCGGTGTCACGGGGGCAATTTGCCGCTTACCCCGGCGTCCCAAGATTTCGAAACCGCACCCATGTCCATGGCCGACATCCGCGCCATGTCCGTCATCAAGCGCTGCCTCTCGACGGCTGGCACGGCTGGCGCGGCCTCGAGTGCGGCAGCAGCAGTGGCAGCGACGTCCTCGGTTCCGACCCCTCGGCCCCCGCCCTCGTCGTCGTCCCGGCCATCAGCCCTGCTCGAGGCGTACGTCAACCAACCCCCGCCTCCGGCCCCGAAGCCCGATGAAGCCTGGAAGTGTGATCTCTTCAGTACCATGGCCTTCAGCCCTCAGCGCGAATGCGCAGTGACCAAGGCCCACCTCCCGAATGCGTTCATGGTCAGCTTTCGCGCAGGGGAAGGTGACGAGGCGAACATCGTGTTCCCTGACCGCCTCGAGCATCCCAAGTTCAAGCGCCGGCGACAGGGCCGCTCTTTCTGGACTGCACTGCATCGGGACGCAGTTGAGAATCTGCAGACGAAAGGTAAGCTTGCAACAGCGGATCAAGCTGACGTTAAGGCAATCACCTGCGGTATCTGCGCCGAATCTGGGGCGATGTCAGTATGCACCCCGAGGCGACGCGGATGGTCGAGGAGGGCGTACTGGAGCGAACGTTGCAGGAGGCTATCCTCCTAGCTGAGGCACTGGCGGGCGACGCGGGGCAGAGACACATCCTCTCCCTCTCCGAGGTGCAGCGGAAGGGACCCCTGATCCAGGGGACAGAGGACGGCAAGGTCGTCGCGATCGTAGATTTGCGGTCTTCCTTCGAGGAGCCAACTGCACTTGGACCGGACAAGGACCGCAAGCCCACCCCGCTGCGGACGGAGGACCTCTCATCCCTCGCGCCAAGGGGCATGCTGAAGCGACGCAGCGGCGTGCCGGGCATACCCCTCTTCCGGCTGCGGGAGGCTGCGTATGGCGAGCCCTGCGAGCGCGTCGAAGAGTTGGAGAGGCTGTTGCGATCAGTGAAGGACGAGGACGTGCTGGTCCTGCAGGCGCCGCGTTCCGGCGACCCCTTAGCGATTCCACTGGCAGTGGCGCTCTGGCGGCGTCTCCTCTTCACAGGTCAGGGCTGGAAGCGCTCCACAAAACCCAGATAGAAAAGACATAGACACAATAATATTTGCATATTCAAACTTGTATCGATACAAAGTCCAGACTTTTAGTGGATAATGTGCGTGATAAGCTTGCCGGGGTGCTTAGTCCCGTCATAGAGCTTCATGTACGTCTCGGGGATGCGGTCGACGGGCGTATCGACGACCTCGTCCGTGCCGTCGGCCTTGATCTTGCCGTCCCTGATCCAGCCCGCAATCTCCTTGCGAATCTGGGGGGCGCGGGGCATCCAGCTCATGACAGAGAAGCCCTTGACGGTCAGGTGCTTTTGCACAATGACGAGCGGCTTGTCAATGACCTGCGTGCCGCCGTTGAGCGCGGCGACATTGCCGCAGACAGCGACGCGGCCGTCCTTCTGCATATTGTCGAGGGCAGCATTGAGCACGCTGCCGCCGACGGGGTCGAGGAAAGCGGACGCGCCATCGGGCAGAGCGCGCTTCAGGTCCTCGGCGAAAGAAGCAGACTTGTAGTCCACACACTCGTCCGCGCCCAGCTTCTTGACCCAGTCGCACTTGGCCTTGCCGCCTGCGACGCCCACGACGCGCTTCGCGCCGCGCACGTGCTTGGCCATCTGGACGAAGGCGGTGCCCACGGCCCCGGAAGCGCCGCCGACGAGCACCACGTCCGCGGGCTTGACGTCCAGTGTCTCAATGCCCGCATACGCCGTGAGCGAGGTCGCGCCCAGGTCGGACAGGACAGCCCACGGCTTGCCCTCGACTTCCTCGGCTGGAGAGAGCGAAGAGGCGGGCACGACGGCATAGTCGAACCAGCCCAGACGGGTCGAGACGCGGTCGCCCTTCTTCCACTTGCCCGCGTCGGCGAGCACAGTGCCGACGGCAGCGACGTTGGGCGAGGATCCCTTCGCGTTGAAGGACAGGCGCGTCACGGGGTCGTTGGAGAGGTAGTCGGCCGAGACGAGGACGGACTCGGCGTCCGGCTGGGGCAGGGGGCGTTCCTCGAGCTTGAAGATAGACGCGGAGACTTGGGTCGGGTTCGGGTTCGCGACGACCCAGATGCGCTGCTTGGTCGGGAGGGACATGGTGCTGTAGGTGTGTCTGGAGAGGTGCTTGGGGGCGTGCTTAAGTACTCTGGGAACAGCTGTGGACATGGATACTGGGTCGAGAGGATGGGAACTGGGGTTCTTATGGACATGGCGAGCCCCCGGCAAGTCGGGTTGCGGAATGCGGAAATGGGGTGCCTCGATTGTTCCATGGAAACTGCGGGCGTACGTATATACGCTCCGCACGCCGTTACGCCGAATTGGATTGCATTTTCCTCGGTCGAGAAGTTGTCCCGGGGGACTGGGAGAGGGTCGTCGCGGTCGTAAAGCTGGAGCTCTGCGTATTCAATGTTCAGTGGAATCAGTCAGCGACGCGATGGACCCTGTCAGCCGGGTTCCGTCATCAATTCTTGTTTTTCTGCCCGAGGAGCCAACGGCAGTGGGCAGTAGTGGGGTTCCGTCAACACAATTCGATACCGACCTCGGTGCAAGCTAGCCTCGGCAGTCGGCGAGGTCTGGCCAGGTCGTGACCAGTCCTGTGGGATTATTATGCATAGGATTGGCATTCTCTAAGTCATCTTGATGAGGTCGTTGATCTGGGGTCCGTTCGCGAGCACGTCGGCGCGGACGTCACCGCCGAGCGCCTTGCTCTTCTCAATCATCTGGTCCCACCACGGGAACAGGAGGTCGCGCGCGATCAGCTTGAACCACGGCGTAAACTTGTACGCCGGGTCCTTGAACATAGCCTCGAGCTCCTCCTTGGACACGTAGCGCGCGTCCTTGACCTCGTTCGGCTGCAGGTCGAGCGTCACGTCCTTGGTCGCGAAGAGGATGTAGTCGATCTCGTGCTCGCCCCACATGCCGTCCGAGGGCGCGAGGTAGTGTATCCTCGTCAGGAAGGTGAAGTCCTCGGGCGAGAGCTGCTCGGCGGGGATGCCGAGCTCGTGGGGCAGCTTCCTGATCGCGGCGGCGCGCACACCGGCCTGGCCCTCGTCGACGAGCTCAGACTTGATGTACAACGGGTGCGAGCAGCAGGTGTTCGTCCACATGTCCGGGAAGGTGATCTTCTCCTCGGCGCGCTGCTGGAGGAGGAGCCGTCCGTCGGACGGGCGGAAGAGGAACACGGAGAAGGCGCGGTGCAGCAGTCCGTCGTTGATGTTGGTCATGAGGTGGCCTGAGTGTCGTTAGCTTGCCACTCAATGCCCTTGTAGAGTCATGCTTACAGCGCTTCTTGGAGCCCTCGCCGTAGGTCTTGTCGTTCTCGTCGACGAGGATGCAGCGCTCCTCCATGAGGCGGACCTGCTCCTCGTCGTAGCCGTCGAGGGTGGGCTCCTGGGTCTTCGTCTGGGTCTCGGTGACGGTCGCCATTGTGTGTAGGGGGGTGTATGGAGCGTTGTCAAGAGCGTTGAAGGCCAGTCTCGTGCGGTGTTCGCTCGATGGTACGATCGTGTTGCTCGCCAGCGCCAGCAGAGAGCCCGGCCGCAGGAACGCCGCTCAGCCGCGCCCCGCCGCGTGAGGAGACCCTTAATATTTTTCAGTCGGCCAATTCCATCGGGAGTAATCCAAAGCCCCCCTTGTTCTCTCTTTGTTCTCGTCTTGTCCCTCGTCCTTGCTCGAGAGTTCCTGGCTTGGCCCCTGTGCAAAGGAGAGTAGAGCTAGTAGAGCCCACCGCGACGCGTCAGTCGTGCATAGAGGACGCGGACGACGGTGTATGAGGATGTCTCCGCAGGCTCTATTCAGCGGCGATCATTCATGTGGAGGTGTGGGTGGATCGCGTAACTGAGCCAACATTTCCGCCCAACTTTTTCCAGTTGTTGAGAACAAACAACGCCTATGCTTTTATGCATCAGAACCATTCCATGCATGCATCTCTTTGGTACTACTCTGTTGCATACCGCCATTGACTCGATAAGCATGCACCAGTCGAGTACGAATCAGCTGCCACAAGGTTTCGAGTCGCAAACGCCGTCTGCCATTGTGGGCCCCGCGTTCCGGTTCTCGACTCGATATCGATAACGGCGACGGGCGACGATAACAAGGCGAGGGGTTATGTCAGCGACGCTGTTCCGCAACCTCGCCCACCACCACAAACATCTCTCACGCACCATGGCGATCCTCGGACTCAAGTCGAAGGGACCCTCCAAGCCCGCCCACTACGACATTGAGCGCATCGTGCGCCCCAACATCCTCGCCCTCACCCCGTACCGCTGTGCCCGCGACGACTACTCTGCCGGCGTGCTCCTCGACGCCAACGAGAATGCGTACGGTCCCTCGATCGCGATCGAGGAGCAGAAGGACAGCGCCGCGGCGTCCGCGCTCGCGTCCATGAGTGCGGCGGACATTGCCCAGCTGAACCGGTATCCGTCCCCGACCCACGACGAGCTGAAGCAGGCGATCGCCAAGCTGCGCGGTCTCCCGAATGAGGACTGGGTCTTCCTCGGCGTCGGCAGCGACGAGGTCATTGACATGCTGTTCCGCTGCCTCTGCGTCCCCGCCAAGAACAAGGTCATGGTCACACCCCCGAGTTACGGCATGTATGGTGTGACGGCGCAGGTCAACGACGTGGGCATTGTCAAGGTGCCGCTCGACGAGGACTTCCACGAGGCCGGCATGGACGCCGCGTTCGCCGACGACGTCAAGCTCCTCTTCATCTGCTCCCCGGGAAACCCGACGAGCACGCTGATCCCGCTCGACGCCATCCGCCGCATCGCCGAGAACCCGCGCTTCAAAGGTCTCATCGTCGTCGACGAGGCGTACATCGACTTTGCGCCCGAGGGCACCTCGGCCGTGGAGCTCGTCAAGGAGTACGCCAACGTGTGCGTGTCGCAGACGCTGTCCAAGTCGTTCGGCCTGGCCGCCATTCGTCTCGGATACCTGATGGGCGCCCCCGAGCTGATCCAGGTGCTCACGAACGCCAAGGCGCCATACAATGTCTCGCTGCCCACTGCCTCGCTCGCGCTTGCCTCCGTGTCCGAGTCTGGACTCAAGGTGTGGGAGAAGAACACGAAGCAGCTGAACGCGAACCGCGACCAGCTCATCCGCGACCTGCAGACTGTGCCGAACATTGGCCGCATCCGTGGCGGCAACCACGCCAACTTTATCCTCGTCGAGGTGCTCACGGACGGCAAGCCCGACTCGAAGCGCGCATTCGACGTGTACAAGAACATGGCCGAGAACCAGGGCGTCGTCATCCGCTACCGCGGCAGCGACCACGGATGCGAGGGCTGTGTCCGCATCACGGTCGGCACTGAGGACGAGTGCAAGCAGGCCGTCGAGAAGCTCCGCGGCCTCCTCGCATAGACACCATCCTCTCTCTCTCTCTCTTCTCGCTTAGACTTAGAGCCGTAATCCACATTTAGTAGAGATCACGTGATGCAGTGGAATAGAAAATGATGTGTAGCAACTTTTCGTCGTTGTGTCGTATCCCCTGGGTGGAGGTTGAGTGATACCGGACGAGTGGACGAAAAGTCCGAGTCCGCCCTCTGCTGCACCCTCAAGTCCAACGACCTCAGACGGAAGACTAGACAAGTGCTTCGCTACCACTCTCCGACACCGACGACATCGAACGCACGCCAACATGCCGACTGTCGAAAGGATTCCGAGAGGTGAGCGCGCGCCCATCGGTGGTGACGGTGGTGTATGCTAACAGCGCCGCAGGTTTCCACCACCTTGACAAGGTGTCGCACAGCAAGTTTGTCAATTCGCGATACGCTGTGCGCATGCCGCGCCCGGGTCGCAAGTACACTGCGCCCAAGGACCGTATCCGGCGCTGGAACATTGTGCCGGGCGACAAGGTGCGGCTGATGGTGGGCAAACCGGAGGAGAAGTACGACACAACCAAGCAGGGCAAGGACGGGGCCAAGGGCAAGGTCTGGCGCGTGTACACGGTGTCGGGGGTGAACATGGTGCACAACCGCGTTTACCTGGACGGGCTGACGAATGTGCGCTCGAACCGGACGCAGCCGCTGCCGTCGGAGGAGAAGCTGGCCAAGATGACCGAGGACGAGCGCCACAGCTACCTGCAGCAGCGCAACTTTATCAGCCAGCGCCGGGCAGTGCACTACTCTTCCGTGCAGCTTTGCGTGCGCGATGCGGGCGCCGACAGCGTCTTTGCCACGCGCGTGGCGACGACGGCGCCCTTCTACGACCGCGCGACGCGCTCGGCGCGCTGGGCGCGCTACGCAGCCGCGCTGAGCGGGGACGGCTCGATGCTCCCGCGCGACCCGGCGCGCGACCAGGTCCGCATCCCCTGGCCCATCACGCAGCCGAAGGAGAAGGCCGACCCGATGCCGGTCGACACGCTCGAGCGCGCGTCGGCCGCCTCGACGCTGAATCTGCAGGACGCGTCGCGCATCCCCCGCCCGCTGATCCCGGTCTCGCTCCGCGGCCCCGCCCCCGGCCCGCAGGACCAGGACTGGGCCGACGAGTACGTCTTTGCGCCCGAGAGCCGCACGAGTCCCGAACTCGAGGCCGCCCTCCCCCTGTACTTGCAGGAGGAGCTGAGCCCGCGCTACTCCCGTGCCAAGCAGATCAAGGGCTGGAACAGATCGGAAGAGCACACGTCTGAACTCCAGGACGTACACCCTCCAGACACCGCTGAAGGAGCACAGGAGCGAGTATGGCCAGCCCCGCGCGGCGTTCATCGGTGTAAGCATCTTCGGGTCCACGAGTCCGAAGACCTCGCGGCTGATGAAATGCAGAACTTGACAACGGTCTACCCCGATGAGAAGGAACGCAAGCGCCTCGAAGAGTGCTTCACCCAGTACCACCCTGATGCCAAGTGGTGGCTGCCGGGCGACCCTAAGGGCGCTCATGTCGCGCGCTGGGCACGCCTCGATATTCAGGACATCTACTACATTGGCGGATTCGGAACGTAAGCTAGAGGCCCTGGTTGCTAGCTGACAGCAGGACCGGATGGATTGGACACATCCCGCTCGATCTGTACCGTAAGGCTCGTGTTGGGAGAGAAGGGGAATATTTGACTTACGAGTGCATACTCCCGAAACAACTTCGACTCGTAGTTCTTCGCGACGCGGTCTTCCCAGCTCTCTTCCTCGTCGTCATCCTCGCGCACGAATCTGATGTCAGCTACCATGCTTGCTTGCTCCGACAGCTACGATACGGGGGTACGTACCGATGATGCCGCTTCAGGACGTCGTAGTCGGAGACCTTCTCCATCGCTCCTGCTGTTGGTAGGTAAGGCTTTGATTATATCCAATGCATTGACCATTCTCTCATTCTCCTATCTACTATGAGGTGGCGGAGCGGGCGGCCAGGAGCAGGCGGTCGAGCTTGGTCGTTGGTGCGGGGGTCACGCGTGGTGATGCCGGCACAGTCGCAGTGTACAGGGCCGTTAGGAGGGGGCGATCGCGGACGAGGCGTGTCTTTCTAGTCGCGGGCTGTGGCTCTGCGCGGGGAGAGACAGCTTCGGTCCCGGAGCCAGCGTCAATGTCTGGTTTTTCAGAGATGGGAGCCGCCCCGCGCCCTGTATCTCCGGCACGAGGCGGAAGCACGCCCCACCGTCTGAACAAAACGTCAAACCGCTCTGCATACGTCCTCTCGCGCTCCTCGCCGGCTTTGAGCGCCTCAGCATCAAGCATGAGCGCCAGCCGGCGCAACCGCCACACGACCCCGGGCACGCTCTCCAGCGTCTGGACAGGAGCCTGAGCCGCCGGCGTCACCTTGAGCCGCTCCAGGTGGGGCAGGAGGAGCCTGAGGTCGTCAGTCGTCTGCGCCGCGCCGGCGAGATAGGGGGCTTGACGCCAGCCCGAGATTGGGAATGTCGTCGCGGCGCACAGCTGCAGTGTGCCCTTGAAGTCGTTGGTGCGGGCGCAGGCGATTGCGAGACGCTTCAGACATTGGCGCGCGGGGTGTTTCGGCGTGCGCGCCCAGTGTATTGCTGCGACGGATATTGGGCGCGGGATAGTCAGGGAGAGGATGGGAGAGGAGTCGAGAGAGTCGGGTGAGAGGGGGGTGGAGAGGGGAAGTTGTCGTGGTGAGAGTGATGATGCTGATGGGTCTATTGAGGGGTCGATGGATGCTGGAGATGCAGTGATTGATAAGGATGAATATGCTGAAGGGGGTATTGATACTAGTACTGGAGGTGGTTGGAGTTGTGTTCGATGCGGTTCAGACGCCGTTGTCGGAGACTGTTCTGTGAGGGCAGGCTCTGGCTCTGGCCGCCGTCCCCGCGCTTGAAAATGTCGGTGCCAGCAACGAGCAGCTTGTACGCCTCAATCGGGTCCGCGAGGTCGACACCTTTGCCCTCCGAGTCGACGAACCCCGGCGACGTGCCAAGCTGCAGCACATCCATGATGTGGAGGAACGCAGCGTTGAGCTCCTCCATCTCTATCCGCACGTCCTCGCCAAGGTCGGCACGGATGATCTTGTCTAGAAGACTCGCGAGCAGCTTCGCTCTCGACTCCCTGGCGGCCTGGAGCGCAGGCTCAAACCTCGCATCTCCCCGGGCCACGGCCTCGATGACCTGCCAATCGACGTAGTGTTGCAGCTTCTGCAGCTCGACCTCGTGGTGTCGCACACCGGAGCGGCGGCGCAGACCCACCCGGCTCAGCATACTCCGGCGAAGCATGGGTCGGAGCTGGAGCGCAACCCTGTCAAGCCCTCCGAGAGCCTCAGACTTGGGATTCTCTATCCTCTCCGCGCGGCCGAGCATTTCCCCAATCGGCACCCGCTGCAGCGCTAGCATGAGGTGGAACGGCGTCGGGCGCAGGCCGAGCTCGTACATTGTCTTGAAAACGCGGTCGATGTCGGGCTTCACGGTGCCTTCCTTCGCAGCACGGGTTTCCATCCAGCTCGGAGACTGGAGCGAGAGCAGGAGCGGCGTGAAGTCGTCTGCCTTTAGGCGTTGTCGGCCGTCGGGCTTTCGCAAGGCGAGCGCACCCAGGCCGTGCAGCTGTCTGATGCCGTCGAGCCAGTGGGTCCACAGCTTCATCTTGGCGCTCCACGCCTTCCAGCTCTCCCTTTGCGCATTTCGCGGTTGCAGATCTTTGATCAGCGCGTAAACTGTGTCGAGGTGCGTGTGGCAGGCGCTCGTTGTTGTTGGCCGTTCACGGAGGAGGGCGTCTGCTCGCTGGAGCAGCTCGCGGGTCGGCGGTGGTGGCCGCGAAGGGTAGTGCCGAGGAAGCAGCGCCTGCCTGAGGAGGCACCGTGTTCCGAGCATTGAACGGCGTCGTTGCGGTCGAGAGTTCGAAGGGTGTGTGTTGAAGCTGGGATGGACGGACGAAAGTTGGATTGTCGCTCAACGCAAAAGTGGAGGTTTCAGTGGAGGTGCGGTGGAGGCGTGCTTATGTAACATGCTTGGTGGTGACAACAAGGTGGACGATAAGGCAGATGCATGATTGCATCAGCCAGCAACAGAGGGCGAACAAAGTGCGCTGGATTACTCAATGCATTGTGTGTAGTGTACAGATGTGTGTGGTGCGTGGGCTGTGGGTGGTGATGCCTATGTTGTGGTGGTGGGATGTCACCGTCGATCGTGTCCTCGTTGCCGATGAGGACTGCGCTCTCTGTCTTCTCTCCGATCGCGCCTGCGGTCTCCCTCGTCTCGGCGGCGTCGCTCGCTCTCGCTCCGTCTTTCTCTATCTCGTCGGTCGGCACGGTCCCGGTCCCGCTCGGTGTTTCTATCCCTCCTCTTCTCAATCTTATCCCGCTCCTCCCTCGGCTTCCAAGTCAACTTAGCCGCACACCGCCGACAAAGTCTGACCTTCACCTCCCTCTCCTTCCTCACTCCATCCTCAACATAGACAAAGGGGAGCTCGAACGCCTCCGTCCTCGTCCGCTCTTTGTGTCTCTCGCATCGGAGCCCGGCACACGTCTCGTCCCCGATCCCGTCCACCACCTCGGTGGCTGTGCGCCAGCGCAGCGCATACCGGTTCGACTTGTAGTGCTTCAGATCGATCTGGGTGTTAGCTAACGAGGAAGTGATGTTAGCTCGCCCAACGATCCCCGAATGCAGGGTCTTCCTACGTTTGCGATGGGGGATGAGGCTGCCGCTCCCGACCAGGCGGAAAAGATGTGAGGAACACTTCAACGAAAGAAGAAGCAAGGAGAGAGGTGTGCAAAGTGAGGGGAGAGAAGGGGAATATTTGACTTACGAGTGCATACTCCCGAAACAACTTCGACTCGTAGTTCTTCGCGACGCGGTCTTCCCAGCTCTCTTCCTCGTCGTCATCCTCGCGCACGAATCTGATGTCAGCTACCATGCTTGCTTGCTCCGACAGCTACGATACGGGGGTACGTACCGATGATGCCGCTTCAGGACGTCGTAGTCGGAGACCTTCTCCATCGCTCCTGCTGTTGGTAGGTAAGGAATAAGAGCAAGGTGGTGTGAGATGAAGACGAGGAAGGGTGGAGGGGTGGAGGATTGTTGACAATGGGGTGAAGTGGAGGTTGATCGACCAGGTCGACGAAGTGGCAAATCCGGGTCGGAACACCATCCCTCCCCGACGCCCTTGAACCCGCAACATCGTCGGTGCTCTAAGAAATCCAGCCAGAGTCGTGAGCAGAAAAACATACTATCCATACAACGACATCTATAGGGAGGTATCTAGCTAAACATTTTTATGGAATCTGGAGGTCCTACCACTCATCATCCGTCTCTAATCCCGAGTCGTCGGCGCGGATGCCACGCCCACTCGCCGCGCGGCCCACATTGGCCAGAATGCCGACCAGCTTCTGCCTAGCGTCCTCGAACACGCCATCCTCGCCGTCGTCGAGCCCGACGAACGTTGCCTGCGTCAGAATGAGACGGAGACGCGCCGCCTCCTTCTGCACACGCCTCTGTTCCGTCGACCCAGTCATGAGGTCGACGAAGCCGATACACGCGACGGCGAGCTTGTCGATCGCCTTGGCGTTAGAGGGGATGGGGAGCTCGCTCGTTTGCGGGTGCGAGCTGCCCGGGTACAGCAGCTCGAGCATGACGGAGACGCTTCGGAGGGGCGGGCCCTGGACTTCCTCGTTCGCGAGAGCGGAGACGAGAACGGCGGGAGAGGCGTACCCACTGAACAGGCCCCAGAGACCAAGGAGCACGAGGCCGAGGGCGTGCGAGGTGGAGTGACGGGGGACGCCCTTCAGCACGGCGCGGATCTCGGCGTCGAAGCCGTCAAGAGCCATATCGCTGCCCTTGACCGCGGCGAGCATGCCAGAGAGAGTGGACGCCTTGCCGACCGCGGAAACGAGACGGACGAAGAACCGGCTGTACAGGTCGTAGAGGTGGACGAGGTTGATCTGCTCGCTGATGGCGGCAATGGGCGCAGTGGTGGGCGGGACGAGCTCGAGGCTGCGTGCGGCCTCCTCGAGCGGAAGAGCGAGCACAGTGGCCAGCGTCCCCGGCTCAGCCTTGGCGCGCGCGTGCACCCAGATCTTGCCCGAGTACTCAGGCGCCATGAGCGCGAGCATGGCAAGCGAGTAGGCATCGTTGGCGCGGTAGAGGCGCAGCGCAACATGGGCCTTGACGAGAGGCGAGGGCTTGAGCATGCCGCCGACGATCTGGGCAGCGAGCGCGTTCCACTCTGGCGACAGCTTCTCGGGCTTGTTGATGGACACGACATCCTTCGCCATGCTCCTGAGCGTACCAGCTCCAGTCTCCTTGTGCCTGTGCTTGCGGGCAGCGCGCTCGACCAAGGGGCCGAACAGCCACACGAGGAACATGGTGAAGAAGATGCGCATCGTCCAGTCAACGATGAGGTTCGGAGAGGGAACCAGGGCGGTCGGGAGCGCACGCGCGAGCAGGCGCGAAGAGTGCTCCGCCGTGATGAAGGGAAGGCGCGCGAGAACCTTGCCCTTGGACATTTCGCTGAGCTGTTGCGCCGTCTGAGCCGTTGACGGTGTGTACACGTTCGAGCTGGGGACGAGGGCAAAGGTGGCCGCGAACGCAGCGAAAGCACGGACATTGTTGGAAGCGGGCGCCTTCTTCGTGACACGCTTGCGCTTGCGGGGTGCCTCGCCGTCGTCCGAGTCCTCCTCGTCCTCGCCCGACTCGTCCTTCTCACGAGCAGCAGCGAGCGCAGCAGCCTGCGCCGCAATGACGGCCTCGCGCTGGTTAAAGTCGGCGCGCCAGTTCTCGAAGTTGACGGGTCCCTCGGCCATGAGGCGGAAGTTCTCGAGCTCGTCGACCTTGCGCTGAAGCGTGGCCGTGCGACGCTGCAGGAGCTCAATGTACATGCGCGCTCCGATCAGGATGGTCGCCTTGGCCGACGCGTTCGGGCGGGTCACCTCGCCGAGGCCGTCGACGGTGCCATCCGGAGCCCGAATGTCGGTCGTCGCCTTCTGCTCCTCGGTCGAGGTGCCGTAAAGAACACGGAGGGCGGGGACGGCGTCACGGAGGTCGCCCTGCGCCTGCTGCACCTTCTGGCGGTAGCGGCGTTCGGTCTTGTTGTGCTTGCCGACGTTGGTCGGGGGAGTCGTCGCGCGCTTGTTCAGTGGAGCGTTCGGTGCAGAACGGCGGGGAGGGGGAGCCGGGCTAGCCTTGACGACAGGAGCGGGCTGGACCTGCGCCTGCGGCTGAGGCTGGGGCTGCGGCGGAGCCTGCTGCTGCACGGACGGGGGAACAACAAGCTGGGGCATCTGGTGCTGCTGCTGGAAGAAGGGGGCCTGGGGCAGCTCCATGCGCCACTGGTTCAGAAGGCCGTCAAATGTCTGCTGGGGAAGCAGCGGGATGGTCTCCTGGATCTGAGGCTTGGACGGGGTCGCATTGGCGGTCTGGTTCTGGTTGGTGTTCAGGAGATTGTTGTCGTCCTCGGGGAAGATGAGAAGGTCGAGGGCATCGGTGCCAAAGGAGTTGTTCAGGAGGTACTCGTCGGTGGTGAAGGAGAGTGGGGAGTCGCCCGAAGTCGAGAGCGAAGGGTTGGAAGATGAGCGCGGCGAGATGGAGAGCGAGTCGGGGGAGAGGAAGTCGCCGGGGAGGGAGAGGTTCGGGGGAAACAGGGCGTCGGAGGGGGAGACCTGGTCGTCGTCGTCGAACCTGAAGAGGTCTGTCGACATGGTCGCCGACATGATGGTGGTTGGCAGGTGTGTGTGTGGTGCTCAAAGATGTCGTGGAGTTGAGTTAAGTCGAGGTGTAAGTGAGAAACGTGAATGAGACGACTTAGGCTGCCGCAACAATCGTCCCACTTCGGAGGTGGCAACACTTTGAACATCGAACGATACAATCGCACGACTCGCGTGGCACACGTGGATTATGCGTGGACTGACCCTGAAGGGCGCATTCCCCCACGGTGGCCCCTGGCTGAAAGAAGCCGGGCCGGCTGGACCCAGGTGCCCGTGCCTGGCTTGGCTCTTTGCACCCGAGGTTTTTCCCTGGCCCGGAGCATGACCCCGCAGCAGCAGCAACCATCACCGCAGGACATTGCCGAGTCGAGAATTCTTTTGTTGAGCTGGTATCCAAAACGATCACGACCACCATGAGCCGCGACACTCCCAACGCCGAGGGTCTCTACGACATCTGTGAGCTCATCCTCTTCCTGCATAGCTAACGACTAGCCAAGCCCAAGTACGACCTGGGCACGTACGGCGGCCGCCTCGCGTACTTCTACAGCACGACGAGTCCCCTCACTCTCCTGGCTTCGGGACAGCAGCTGGACGATGCGGTCGCGTACGCGCGCGGCTGGGACGCCAAGATCAAGGCGGCCGGCAAGGACGGCGTGTGGGTCGACGCCGACACGCGCGACAAGTACGACAAGGCCAAGCAGCTCGTCAACTCGTCCATCCACCCCGACACTGGCAAGCCGGTCCCGCTGCCGTTCCGCATGAGCGCGTTCGTGCCCACCAACCTCCTCATTTGCGCGGGTATGCTCAAGCCCAACCCGTCCCTCAGAAGCATCATCTTCTGGCAGTGGGCTAACCAGACTCTCAACGTGAGTAAGGGGATGTAGGCAAAGGGCAAGTAAGTGGTGGAAAGCAGTTGGGATCTCGTGGGGAGGTGGTGAGACGGAGGTTGCCGACGCGCTGTGCCTTTGTGGCTTGACGCGTGTTGCGAAGGCACCGATGTCTCGCCGAATCGTCTTCTCGAGCAAGCTGTCTGCGGCGAGCCCATCATGCTGGAGGACGTGCGGCGAGCATGTGCACGCGGAGGAAGCACGCCCACCGGCTCGACCAGTGAGACGAGGTCTGCTCACAAAAGCTACAGACACTCTTTGGCTAAGCTAACGCCCAGGTCGCCGTCAACTTCTCGAACGCGAACAAGTCGATCGAGATGTCCCCGCAGGAGATCGGCACGGCCTACGTCGCAGCGACGGTTACCTCTGTCGGACTCGCGGTCGGGCTGACGCGCCTCGTGCCGCGCCTGCGCGTCTCGGCCGCGGCCAAGAACATTCTGTCCAAGCTCGTGCCTTTCGCCGCCGTCGCGTCCGCCGGAGTCGTGAACATCTCCTGCATCCGCTGGAAGGAGATGCGGGACGGCGTGGACGTGTTCCAGATCGCGACCGATGCGCGGGGCGACGAGACCAAGACGGATCTCGGCAAGTCGCCCCGCGCGGGCCAGATGGCCGTCATGCAGTCTGCCGCTAGCCGTGTCCTCACCAACATCCCCACGCTCATCATCCCGCCCATGGTCATGACGTACCTCCAGCACCGGGGGGCTTTCGTCGGTCCCCGCGGACACACGCTCAGCAACCTCACCCAGCTCACGCTCATTGGCCTCAGTCTCGGTCTCTTCCTGCCCCCCGCTATTGCGTACTTCCCCCAGCGCGCTAGCGTCAGCACCGACAAGCTCGAGCCCCAGTTCCACAAGTACCACGAGAAGGTCTACTTTAACAAAGGTCTTTGAGCGCGCTTTGGGTTTACATCTGTCTTGGGTTACATCGCCGGACACTTTCATGCATTTTTAGACATAGACTTCTGCGCATCTATCAAATCCCGTCTTAGCTTTTGTCTAGTGACTCCGCGCTCCGCACTTAGGCAGTCTTGGCGGGAGTGGGGAGGGTGCGGACGCGCTCGTAGATCTTGAGGAGGTCCGAGGTGCATCCCATGGCAGTAACATCGGCGCCGGCGCCGGCGCCCTGGATGATGAGGGGGCGGGGCGAGTAGCGCTTGGTGGAGAAGGAGATGATGTTGTCGGAACCCTTGAGGGCGGTCGCGAACGCGTGGTCCTTGTCGTACTTGCCGAGCTTGCACTCGACCTTGCCCGTCTTCATGTCAATGACACCGACGTAGCGCACGACCTTGCCCTCCTTCTCGGCCTCGGCGCGGAGGTTGGCAAAGTACTCATCGCCCTCGGGGAGGCGGTTCAGGTAGTCCTCCTTGTCCTTGGCGTTCTCGAGGGCGGGGGGGACGAGCGACTGGGTCGGGACGGAGAAGGCACCCTTCTCCAGCTTGGGGGCGCCGGGGACAAGACGAGACAGGATGGTGAGCTTGCGCGCGACATCGGTGCCCGAAAGGTCGTCACGGGGGTCCGGCTCGGTGTAGCCGGAGTCCTTGGCGACCTTGACGACGTCGGAGAACTTGACGTCCGAGCCCTCGGGCTTCGAGTACTCGTTGAAGATGTACGAGAGGGTTCCGGAGAAGACACCCTCGATCTTCTCAATCTCGTCGCCAGTCTCAACGAGGTCCTTCAGCGTCGAGAGAATGGGGAGACCGGCGCCGACGGTAGACTCGCCGTAAGCGAGGGTCGACGAGTTGGGGAAGGTGAGCGACTGGATCTGGTCGTACAGCGACTGGTCGCCCGAGAAGCCCTTCTTGTTCGGGGTCACGAGGTTGACACCCATGCCGAGGATGGTGGGGTAGAGGGAGGGGATGGCGTCCGAGCCAGTCGAGTCGATGAGGACACCGTTACCGTCGGGGTGGGTCTGGAGCACCGAGATGACGGACGAGACATCGAGGGGCTTGCCGTGCTGCTCGAGGATGGGGAGGAAGTTGTTGGGGCTGAGCTGGCCCTCGGGGAGGGGGAGGGAGAGGGAGAGCTTCGAGTTGGCGATGAGAACAAGGTTGAACTTGTTCGAGAGGGGAGGGGAGAGGAGCTGCTGGAGGATGGCCTTGCCGACACCGCCGAGGCCGATGAGGGCGACGGGGACGGGACGGGGAGCGACGGCGGACATGGTGGTGATTTTTGGGAGAGTTGACAATTCCGACTCCGAGTCAGTCGGCTATCAAACGTCACGCAATCTGGGCAAGCTTGTACAGGGGCGCCACGTGGTTGAGGCACTCGCAAAGTTCGCCAGTGGCATCAGCCTGCCTCTGCAAACTGCAACCTCAGACAGCACACGGTGCTCTAGCAGCGTAGACTTTCATTCATGTACTGAGAGTACCTAGAGCTACTAGCTACGGCATTGACTTTCTTTCACTTCTGGGAAACAAGGCTCGCGCGGGTAAAGCAGTTTACTCCTGGCCGAGAATGTCGAGGGGACACGAGTTCTCCCACCTGTCCCCACTCTTGGCCTGGACACACTTCTCGTCATACTTGATGTCTGTGGTGCAGCTAGCAGCAAGCTCATTGTGCTCGGGGCGGTACTCGACGTCGCAGAAGTCCTGGCCGGCGGGAACAGGAGGGCAGCTGTACACAAAGCGGTCGCCGGCCTTGGAGGCCGTGCAGTCGTCAACATCAGCCTGCTCGTGGGTGCAGCTGTAGACGCGAGCGTCGGCCTTGTTGGTCACGTCGCAGAAGGACTCGATGGTGGCGCGGGTGTCCAGGGAGCGCACGGCGAAGACGTTGGCCGAGGCGCCGGTCGCGAGAGCGGCGATGAGAGAAGCGGTGAAGAAGCGCATTGTGCTGGTTGAGGTTTGGTAGAGCTGGTAGGCGTTTGCGGAGCTGAGAGTGATTTGTGAGTGACGAACAGAGGGTCAGTGGCTGCTTATATATGTCAGAAGGCACCTCGAAGATGCTGCCTCGTCGACTCTCTTCTTCGTCTAAGTTGTGTGAGGCATTCATTCTGTCGTTAGGTACCGCTGGACGCTGTCAGAAATTCCAGCGATCCGGACCGGTGTCCCCGAAGTGCTTTCACGGCGCGCTTGTCGGGAACTGATACGCGTCGCTAAGCATAACCTACAGACTCCGGAAGCCTCGGGAACCCTCCCGCCGACGACCAAACGCACGCGCAGCAACAAGCTGTAGCCGTGCACCGCTTTGAAGTCATCGGGTCGATATCCATACATGGGTGTTCATGCTTATCAGCGAAGCACATGCGTCTTCGGGACTGAAGCACATGGTCAGCGCGGGTGTTGCTATCAGCGGCGTGTCCGAAACCGAGGCGGTGCAGTGGAACGGACTCTGTTGGACTTTAATGCGGCGTGGAATCAAAGGGAGGAGGTGGTGACAAACTCAAAGTTCGGACCACAGTGCTTGCTTTGAGACACGGAGCTTCCCACTTACACCCGCGGTCCGATGTCAGTGTCCGAAGGTGCTCCCGTTGGGTGACCATCGGTGTGACCCGAGAACTTGAAACATGATTTCTCGTCCCTCGGTACGCGGAAGATCGAGGTAGCAGTTATCAGCATCTCTCAGGTGCGAGGGACTAACTCACCCATTGCTTAGTCGCATTCGCCGATGTCGCCGAAGCGCGGTGAGCTGCCCGCCGGTGACTGTGAGGCCTCGCCGGTATTGCTTTGATACGCTAGTGATTGTATGCATGTGAAGTTAGAGTCAGTTACAAGGAACGTGTACGGGCTACAAGATTTACTCGGGAAGCAGAGCGCTTCACTCGGAGGTGAGAATGGTGTCGAGGGGGCACGTGACGACGTAGCGGTCGCCATCGCGCGACTGCTTGCAGCCGTCATTGAAGCGGTAGTCCTTGGTGCAGCTAGCGACGTACTCGTTCACGTCGATGCGGTACTCCTCGTCACACCACGACAGGTCCTCGGGGACCGGCGGGCAGGTGTAGACGCGGACGGGGCCGTCGTTCGACTTCTCGCAGCCCGGGCGCGGGTGCGGCTGGTCGTAGTTGCAGCGGTAGCTGCGGGCGTCGGGCGTGTTCGTGATGTTGCAGTACTGCTGGCCCTCAGGGACAGGGGCACCGGGGCCGACGCCGCGGTTGCGCTCGGCGAGGTTGGGCGTGCCGGAGTGAGAAGGAGCGCCAGGGCCGAACTCGCGGTTGCGCTTCTCCTTGTCGCCGTGGCCTGGCGCGCAAGGGCCGAACTCGCGGTTACGAGCCTCGATCGGGGGACAGTCGGAGTGGCCGGGAGCACCGGGCCCAAACTCGCGGTTGCGCTCCTCGAGATCACCACAGCCGTGGCCGGGAGCGCCGGGGCCGAACTCACGGTTGCGGGCCTCCTGACAGTGACGACTAGGGGCACCGGGACCGAACTCACGGTTGCGCTTCTCGAGGTCACCGCAGCCATGTCCCGGAGCTCCAGGGCCGAACTCGCGGTTGCGAGCCTCCTGGCAGTGGCGACCGGGAGCGCCAGGACCAAATTCACGGTTGCGCGCCTCGAGATCGCCGCAGTCCTTGTGGCCAGGCGCACCGGGGCCGAATTCACGGTTGCGCTCCTCGAGATCGTTGCACTTGTGTCCGGGGGCGCCAGGACCAAACTCGCGGTTACGGGCCTCGAGCTCGGTGCAGTCTTTGTGACCAGGGGCGCCAGGACCAAACTCGCGGTTGCGCTTCTCGACGTCGTTGCACTTGTGGCTGGGAGCACCCGGACCAAACTCGCGGTTGCGGGCTTCGATGTCGGGGCAGCCGTGGCCGGGGGCCCCGGGGCCGAATTCACGGTTACGGGCTTCGAGGTTGTTGTCGCCAGGGGCGCAGGGTCCGAACTCGCGGTTACGGCCCTGAATGACAGCGGCGCTGGCGGCGACAGAGAGAAGGAGGGGAGCAGTGATGAAGCGCATGGTGGTCTTGCTTGCAGGTGTAGGTGAGAGCAAAGAGATCAAGAGAGGCGGATTGAGTTGTCAGAAGGTCAGTGTTCGTCGCCTTAAGTATGCATCATGTCCGCATCTCCTTCGCCGATATCGACCCTACTCGGAAGCTCGGAAGCTTCGGACCTCGGGGGCGATATCCGAAGTGACGACGAGGGGTGGGTCTTCGCACTCTCTGGCGCCGTTGTCGCAGTCACGGGAGTGCACTAGCGGCGCCGGGGCTGTGCTGCTCCGAGCTTAGCGTGAGTCACTCCGCCGCACAACTCCCTCCACCACAGACATTCCGGTGCTCCGATCGCATCGTAGCGCATGCATTTAGCGTCGCGCACGACGTCACCACCCACCGAGCACCCGCAACTCGCACTCCAAATAGCACGGATAGCCGGGTGCTTGCCCGACTGTGCCGGTTGGGATGCCGAGTGCACATGGGCAACACGGGAGTAGCGGAGGGGTGTAATTGTGTCGGTCGGCCCTGTGTGCGGTGTCGACTAGCTCGAGGGCATGTGCTCGATCATGACGTAGGCAATTTGAGTAGGGTCCTCGTGCAGAACACAGAAGGCGAATCAAAGAATGCGCGCAACCATGATGGGCATGGGGCAGCGGGTAATCCGGCGATCGGAAGAACTTCTGAACTCGTTGTGTGCATGTTGAAGGAAACAGAGTTTGGATCGGGAAGGAGGTCGACGCGGACCGTCAATGTCACGTGGTGCACATCTGCCTGCGTGTGGCAGAGGGAGGTGATAATGCATAATATCGACGACGACTTTCGAGAGGGGCTGAATGCAGGTTGTTAGGTGCAGCCACGACGAGCGCAGGTGAGTGTTCGCTCATATGCATGCATGGCTCGTCTGTCCGTTGGATATCGCTGGGTGGTACCAGGTTCGCAGGTTCGCTGGCGACTTCGCCATCATGAGATCTCACTAGCACGGTCGAGACCGTCTCGCACCCAGGTTAGCGCTGGGTGTAATGAGCGCCTCATGACTGTCTCACCGGCGTGCTCTCTCTATGTTGTGCTCGCACCGTCCGCTGCGATATTGCCAAGCGCCTCCGCATGGCCGCAGAGATCTCAACCTCACCCTTGGACGCGATTACCTTCCTTCGAAGGCATATAAGGACTTCCGCCGCGATGTCAACTTCCTCCCAACAGCAACCACGTCCTCTTCTTCCTTCACTACTCCACTCTCAGCTTTCCACCACTATCAGCAGTCTCGCCTGCACTACACAACCGAGCAACCATGCTCTTCCTCATCGGCTCTGTCCTTCTCTCTCTCGTCGCCGCCGCCACCCCCGCGCCCTACTGCAACGTGACGGCCAGCGTTGAGGACAACACTCTTCTCCGCGTCCACTCCTGCAACTATCAATGGATTGTTTCCGCCGGCAACCAGCCCAACTGCCCCGAGACCCAGGTCGGCGACAACTTCGTTTACAAGTGCATCATTCTCGACTCTGAGGAACTTGGCAACTCGTGCGACGAGACATACTTTGTCGCCGCTGCTCGCCGTGAGCTCTCCTGTCCCGTCACGGCCGATCGCGCCGAATTCGACTACTGCGACCCCATCCCCGAGTTTGGTCTTCAAGTTTACAGCTGCCCCTGGGAGCCCTACACTGAGTAGTCGGTGAGTCACCTCGCCTTCCTAGCTGACGTGAAGCTCAACCTCTCTCGCCCGCAACACTCAACATTCGAAATGGACCCCTGTACTTTGTAGCACTTCCATGCATAGTTAGCCACTGTACGTTCGTGTGCACGTCAGTCGTTTCGATCTGCCTGGCACTTTGCACCATGTCACAAAGCGTCGCACTTCTCCGCCAGTCCCATCACTCGCAGAGGCTTTGACTCTCAATGTTCTTCACCTCACTCTCTCTCCTCACACCGCACTTAGCCTTCCACGATCACCATGCTCCTCGCCTCTCTGGTTCTCCTGACCCTCGCCACCGCTCGTACACCAGTCCCCTACTGCAACACAACCAACGACGACGCCTGGCGCATCTTCTCCTGCAACTACGACTGGCACCAGGAATGGGGCGTCGCGCGCCACTGCCCCGAAACCAAGTGCGGCGACCACGACGGGATCTGGGGATACAAGTGTCCCCTCGACAAAGAGGAACATGAGCGCTGCAATGTTGCCTTCTTCGTTGAGGCTGGAGTTCGCCAGCTCTACTGCGATCGCGAATGGAGCGAGGAGGAGCTAGGCGATTGCCCCCTCATCGGGCACTTTATGAAGGGCGAGATCTTTGTCTACTCCTGTTCCTGGCGCCCTTACTGGTGAACCTGAACGCGAATGGATGAGATGGGAACCGAAGCCGTGTATGCAGATCATTGGAGTTAGCTGAGCAGTCATTCGGACGTCGACTGGACCCTGGTGGACTAGTGACAAGCAGACTTGTGCATTCGTCCAAGACATTGCGAGCTATCATTCAGACATTTGTTGATGTCTCCATTACCTCAAACACCCGCAGCCCTAACATCTGTCGGGCGGCATGGCGGTAGTGGCGGAAGGGCCTAAGCCTGCCCATCCCAGGGACACTCGTAGTGCCAAACGTCATTGCCCACGTCTTCAGTCTCAGTGCACGCCTCATCATACGCGACGGGCAGCATGCAGTCGGCGACAAACGTGTGCTCGGATGTGGCGCACCATGTGCTGCGCGCCACAGGCTTTGCCGGCGGCGAGGTGGTTTCATCTGGTCTGCACGTGCGAGTGGGCAGCTTCGGTGCCCCGGACTTCCGTATCGTATGCGGCAATCGTTCTAGCTTGTCCACGTGTGGGCTGTGGGCACCGGCCATCGCCTGCGGGCGCTATGACTCGTAGCGCCTTGGAGCGAAGAATGTAGAGGAAGTGCCAATAAAGGCGATGCACCAACATTCTGAGAAGCCGCGCGGTAGGCTCCACATGCAAACGGCTTCCGGTCGCCGGGCGTGGGTGTCATGGCCCGTCTCGGAATGCGACTAACGGTCGAAGCTGTGCGTCATGACCTTCAATCCGAACGGCCTTGAAAGTCGTTCCTCCCTGTCAGGCCCTCAAGCGACTGGAGACCCTTGGACCACGCCAGTGCGGAATAACCCCCTGTCCATGTGATCAGCCTCTGACTTCGCTGACGCGGTGGTGACAGTGAAGCCGCAGACCTAACGTCGTCGGCGGCCGGACCGCAGTGCGGATTGCTCCAGTGGTCACCGACTGCGCGGCCAGCACGCCGAGAGCAGGCTTCTTTGTCGGCTGTCTCGGCGAAGAACGACATGGTGACAGCATAGCCTGACAGGGTTACTTCATCTCTGCACACATCGTCATCTCCGACACCACTTTTGAGTGACAATAGGAGCGGCATTGGGGTTTCTATCGTTTTCGATGTTGACTCCATTTGCGTAAGCCACAATATAGGAACGGATGGAGTCGCTTGGGCAACCCATTCCGCAGCTAAGTCTGACGCCCCGCCAAGCCTCGGCGACGATGTTGCGCCGCAGTACACGCCCTCCTTGATGATGGAACAACATCTCGCCGTCGCATCCACCAATGACCGAATGCATGACAGTGGTCCAGACCGGCATAGATGCGATGCAAAGGATGATCCCTGTCTTTGGTATCTCTCGGCGAAGCGCCAAGTGCGGATCAACGGCGGCCAAGGACAGGCACATCGCAGTGACGTTATTCGTCTTGGCGATCTCTTGTCCTGTTGTCGAACTCACTCCAACAACATATGGAAGCATGCACTCAAAAGAGAGCTCCATGCCGTCGTTCCCCAACACACGCGATGGTTACTCCCTTGAACGACGACGAAATCAAGACCTTTGTTGACGACCTAGACCACAACAACGACGGCCAGATCGACTATTCCGAAGTGGAAGCAAAGCTCGACGCCGCCTACGATGAGCTCCAGCCGGACGAGAACGACATTGAAGCTCGACACGACCGCCATGCATTCCTCCGCTCCATCATTGGCTCTGATGCACAGCGCATCCCACGCGACCAGTTCGTGCAGCGGGTGAAGGAATGGCAGGTCCCCTCTCTGGAGCAGGAGAAGGACGAGGAGCGACTGCAGGACGAGTACATCAAGAAAATGGGTATCGGCAGACGATTGCGCAGCTACTGGGCCGTTCACGGACCATCGATTCTCTTTCTCTGCATCGTCGTGGGCATGATGCTTGCATTCGGCATCTGGCAGCTCGTCAAGTACCTCGGCCCAGCGTACAGCGGCGCGCTCGGGTGGGGCGTTGTTGTTGCCAAGACCTGCGCTGGTGTGCTGTACCCAACCCTGTTCTTCCTACTGCTGTCCATGTCACGTATCTTCTCGACAGCTATGCGCAGCTCGTACCACCTTTCGCGCTTCATCAACTGGGACCTCTCGCAGGCGTTCCACATCTACATGGCCATCTTTGCAACCTTCCTCGGCACGTTGCACGGGATCGCGCACCTGACCGGCGACTTCATCTGGATCGCGAACGCGTATCGCCCGCAACAGCTCGAGAGCCTCCTCGGCCCCAAGCCCTGGACGTACCGCGACTTGATAAGGTCGCGGCCAGGCATCACTGGCATCATCGCCCTGTTCTGCTTCTACTTTATCGGGCTGACCTCGACCCCGTGGCTGAGGCGCAAGAACTATGAGATCTTCCAGCTCGGCCACCTGCTCATGTACGTCATCATCGGCTGTCTCATGGCACACGGCACGGCGGCGCTGCTGCAGTGGCCGATGCTAGGGTACTTTCTGGCTTTCCCGACGCTGCTTGTGCTCATCGAGCGCGTGCATCGTCTCGCGGCCGGATTCCACTCGATTCAGGCGCAAATCCGGACGCTCGACTCGGAGACTGTCGAGATCAAGGCCACGATTCTGCCCGCCCGCATCTTCAAGCATCGCTACTGCGCCGGGCAGTATGTGTTCCTGCAGGTCCCGGAGCTCAGCTTCTTCCAATGGCACCCGTTCACGGTCAGCGCCTGCTCGGGCAACAGCATCCAGCTGAACATCAAGACGGACGGGAATTGGACGAAACGTCTGCGCTCTCTCGCTGAGCAGGGCGAGATCAGAATCGGTATCGATGGGCCTTACGGCGCGCCGGCGCAGCGGTTCTACGACTTCTCGCATACGATCCTTGTCGGGTCCGGAATCGGCTTCACACCGTTCTCGGGAATCCTGGCCGACCTTCAGGCTCGCGAGGATAAACGGCACGGCGGACCGGACGACAATATCGAGAAGGTTACTAGCTCTCGGCGATCAAGTGACAAGAGCCGGTCGCGCTCCAGCCTCTTCCTGACGCGCACCTTCTCGAACAAGTCGAGCAAGTCGGACCGCGCACGGAACCCGACCCCGCCCGAGTTTCCGGACGACTACCGCCGCGTCGACCTGCACTGGGTCGTACGCTCCCGAAACCACCTCGGCTGGTTCACGGACTTGCTGAACTCGGTCTGCAGGAGCCAGGACTGGCATGAGGAACACGACGGTCTCGCCCACCCGCACCTCGATATTCGCATGCACACGCACGTTACGCAGAAGCGCGATCTCGTGCCGCACGTGTACCGCTACCTGCTCGAGAAGCACCGTACGAAGGAGAACCCCAAGTCGCCCCTGACAGGCCTGACGAACGAGACGCTGTTTGGCCGGCCCGACTTTGAGGCCATCCTCGACCAGCATTACGAGGATATGCGCCGGTATCGCGCGCAGCTGGACGAGGACTGCGACGACCGCGTCAAGGTCGGCGTCTTCTTCTGCGGCGCGCCCAAGGTTGGCGAGATTCTCGCTGATCGGTGCCGGCTGCTGACTGCGCGTGGGAGAGAGGACGGGTCCCGCATCGAGTACTACTTCATGATGGAGGTGTTTGGGTGATTCTGTATTGTTAGCATGCATCGAATGCCAAAAGAGTGAGGTCCATGGACGGGGTGGACTCGCCGGCTACCCGAATCAGGCACGGACCGCGCTTGAGCTGAGTGGAACGACGTCATGCGTTTTGATTTCGATCCATCCACCATGGCCGAGCTCAAGATCCTCACCTTCAACGTCTGGTGAGCTGCTGCCACGACCGACCCGAGCTAACCCCAGGGGCCTCGCGTTTATCAGCAAGGACAGGCCGCGGCGCCTGCGCGCGATCGCGGCCTCGCTCCGAGACTCGACCTACGACATTGTGTGCCTGCAGGAGCTGTGGGTGCACGCCGAGTTTCGGCAGTTCCGGGACGACGTCGAGGGGACCTTTGCGTACTCGCGCTTCTTCCACACGGGCGCGCTCGGAAGCGGCCTCGCCGTGTTCTCCAAGTACCCCATCATCGAGTCCCAGGCGCTGCCGTACCACCTCAGCGGGCTGCCGAGCCATCCGGTCGACGGCGACTTCTTCGTGAACAAGGCTGCGGCGCGGGTGGTCGTCAATGTCCCCGGCTTCGGCGAGTGCGAGGTGTGGGACACGCACATGCACGCTGCGGGCGAGTCGGGGCCGGAGACGCGGCAGGCACACCGCATCAGCCAGGCGTGGCAGCTGTCGAGCGAGTGCCGCAAGGCCGTCCGCGGGGGACGATATGTCTTCTGCATGGGCGACTTCAACTCGCAGCCGTTCAGCGTGCCCATCGCGCTGATGAAAAACCACGGCGGACTGAAGGACTCGTTCCGCGAAGCACATCCGGGCTGCGACGATGCGGCCCCCGCCGGGCTCAGCGCCGAGGACGCGCTGACGACACTCGGCATGACGTGCGACTCGCCGCTCAACTCGTGGAGCGCCGGCAAGCCCATCCCCGCCTCTGTGCTCGCTAACGGCGGCAAGAGGCTGGATTACATCTTCTTCGCCGAGCCGGCGGGCAAGCCCCGCCTTCGCGTTGTGCGCTCCGATGTGGTCATGACGGATCTCATCGACGGGACGACGAGCATGAGCGACCACTTTGGCCTGGCGTCCACCTTTGCGTTGGACACCAGTACGGCGAGCGGCAGGAGCGAGGCGCAGGAGCAGGGCCGCCAGGCTCATCCGCTCGCGCAGGTGCCGTACTCTGACGACGAGCCCGCGCACACCACAGGGGAGGGCCACGGCGCCGAGGCCCAGAGCATCCGCAAGGCCCTTGGCGTCATGCGCGACTACTACCCCGAGGCGGCGCGGCGGTCCAAGATCTTCGTCGACATCACGATCGCGTGCGTCCTACTCGAGATTGCGCTCGCGGTGGGAAGCGCATGGCAGCCCAAGTCGTGGATCCAGCCGATCTTCACCGTGCTCGCGTTCGCATTCGGGATCGCGGGCGCGACAAGTCTGTACATCGGCTGGCTGTGGGGGCGGTGGGAGCGGGGCTTGCTCGACGAGTGCGTCTCCGAGATGGAGAATGAGCTCGCGGCTCTCAGAGGATAAGTAGTGATAATGCATAGTGTACAGTACAGCGTCATCGTCGGCGGTGCTCGTGTGCGCTCGCCCGCACCGTCCGCACCGTGCCCGGCACCGGCGTGCCGTTCTTCGTCCATCCCCCCATCGCGCCCTGGATCCACTCCATCACCCCCTCCCCTGGCAGCGGCCGGATGGCCTCTACCTCGTGCTCGGCAATCAGGCCCGAGTATGGCGAGAACGTGTACAAGTTGCTCGTGTGCCAGACGGCCACCTTGTGTGGGGGCAGGCGCGGAGTGCCATGGATAGTGAGCATGACGCGGATCTGCCGCATACGTTTGTCTGGCGGTGACGAGTCGCCTGGCTGCTTTGTCTGCAACGATGAGTGCGGCGAGTAGCTCAGTCGTTCCAGCGTCGCGCCGCAGTCGTGGTGCAGAGCTGATGTCAGCTCATCCGGGACCCAGTCAGCTCGAGAGAGGACTCACCCTGTAGCCCGTTCCGCGCAATCGTGAAGGCGAGCCCATATGCGTGCAAGCCTGGCAGACGCAGACCAAGCGGATGCGGCAGCTTCAAGTTGACGTTGCGCGAGTACACGTCCTTGGGGAAGAGGTCGCGCGAGCTCACGCCCGGGTCGAAGAGCAGCGGCAGCGTTTCGCGGAGGTGCATCATGCCGCGGGCGACACGCATCTCCCACTCCCTGTCGTTGACCTCGGCCTCGAGGTCCTCCGGGTCCTCGCCAGATGCACCTGGCCGTGGCGGGGGCGGCGGGGTGAAGAAGGAGCTCGAGCGGTGGGCCAGCAGCGACAGCCGCCGTGGTGGGATCGTGGAGATGCTCCGTGTGTGTCGTAGCATTGCTGTAAACGAGGTGGAGAGATGGGAGATGGTGGACGGCGAAATGTCGAGAAGTCGAAAGTCTCGGCACATGACGTCGCTTGCGCCGCCCATTTCCAGGCACGGACATCCACAGCCGTCATCGCATCGGTCCTCCCGTCTAGACTTTGGTTTGCTTCGTTCACCATGTCACAGTACAATACATTCAATACTACTCGTTATCGGTATGGGTTCCTTTGCTCCTGGCTCTTCCCCGCGGCGCGAGAGAAAGAGCGTCACTTACGGTGTGAACTCAGATTTGGTGGGTTGTTTTGTATCGCTCAACTTCAGAGAATGCCGGGTTGCGCAGCATCGACGACGTCGGCCGCGAGTGTTTTGCCAGTCTCATGAATACGCTCTTCATATCTGGCACTGTCGATCGCAAGTGCCCAGATCCAAGGAGGCAGGCTGTCTTCGCACCCTTGAACACGATGACCTTCTCACGTCTGTGCGATACGCCAGATGTCATGTGCCCGTTGAGCCCGCACGAGGTGACAGTGTCGCACCGAGAGCACGGCGAGTGCACGGCGAGTGCGCCAACCTTGCAAGCTGGTGCGACTGCGTGTGCTCGGGAATGTCCTTGAACGGTTCCGGCTCGTCACTGTCGCTCTCGTGCGCGAAGGCGATTACGAACTTGACCTGGGCTTTGTCGTTCTTGCACTGGACGCGGGCCATAACAGGGTTCCGAACAGTGTCCTATACTGCGCTCGAACAGGGTCGGGGAAGATATCGTCGCACAGGAACTGAAGAATGTGGCCGACGCCGTCTGCGAAGCCGCGCTTGTCCCGGCCTGGAGAATAGGCGTACACGGGGTCGCGGCCGGCCGTGATGCCGGCTAGGACGGGGTTGGTCTCGCCCCAGTGGAGGTTGTACTTGCGGGAGGATCCCGGGGCCAACTTTTGCGGGGTGCCCGCATCCAATGCGCCTTCTGCGGCATCGATGGCACGAGCGCCGATCAGGTCGCAATGGCTAATACTGTTCGAGATGGTCTGCCTCGATTCCGCCGCGATTTGCTCGGGATCGATCGACCGGACCCTGGGGTGGTACCAGGAACAGATGGGCTTGAGGGAGCACTTGCCGAACTTCTGTCAGCGTCGGCCTCTCGGGATGGTGTACTCACAACGTCGTTAAATCGGCGCTCGAGCTGCGTCTCCTCGTTATCATCCGCGACCCTGATCAGAGCGCCGCCCCCAAGGACCCCACAGGTCGATATGATACTGTTCCAGTGGCAAATCAGACGAGGGAGTCCTTATTTGAGCTCAAGAAGCGGCGCCTCGGTTCGCGGTATGCAGCGAAGTAGGCGCCGACCGAGTCGAAAGGGTGGTTCGGAACAGGTTCTGAGTCGGACATGAAGGTTGGTGACGGTGAGAGAGTGCAGAGAGAAAGATGTTCTGACCAACATTTTGACTGATGCGACTGATGGCTGCTGGTGACAGCCAGAGGAGCGGATTAGAGGACTATTTGAGCCGAACTTGACGCCGCACAGTGTGTCATTCACAGGACCATTATACATAAACGATGAACACCTTTACTATTCACAACGCATCTACAGAACCCGCGGACGCTTAAAGCATGTACCTGTAGTACGGCGACCTGTCGCCCATCTGCGCAAGCTGCTGGGGCGCGTACTTTGCGTCGATCTCCTCCTTGGACATCGCCTCCCTCTTCTTGTTGATGCGGGTGAAGGCAAACTCGAGCGTGAGCGCGGCGAGGACACCGGCAGCCGCAAAGCCAAGCGACGCCGCGTATCCGGTGGTGAAGTGGGGCTTCTCGCGGTCCAGGTAGATGTACCCACCGATGATACCGCCGACGTTGCAGAGGGAGATGACAAAGGCGACGCCCATGGCGCGCTTTGCGGGGCCGGCGAGATTGTTCGCTGTCCACGTGTTGCAGCCCGGACCAATGGGGTACACGCCCGCACACACGAGACAGAGCGACATGTACACTGGGCCCATGTACTTCTTTGGCTCGAAGCGCAGTGGCATGATGATGATGAAGGCGACGATGACGACGGCCTGCGACGCGACGATGAACGGCATGCGTTTCCGGAAGCGGTCACTGAAGAAGCCGGCGAGGCACGCCGTGGTGGCTCCGACGACGTAGGGCGGGATGGAGAGCAGCTGGGCGTTTGCGTTCGTGTAGCCCATCGTCTTGAGGATGGTAGGAAGAGTAAACTTCATGGCGTAGTTCGGGACAGTGTTGGACCAGTAGACGATGCCCTGGAGGTAGAGCTGCCAGTCGGTGATGACGCTCTTGAAGACGCTCCAGCGCGAGACCTTCTCGTGGTCTCCGTCGCCGGCGTGGGCAGACGTGTCCTGCGCAGTACCCATGAGGGCCATGTAGCGCTTCTCGTCGGCGTCGAGGAACTTGCTCGTCTCTGCCGTGTCGGGGAGGATGAAGGGCACAATCATGCCAAGGACGACAGTGGCGAGGCCCTCGAGCAGGAAGATCCAGCGCCAAGAGGCGATACCGCCAACGCCGCCGAGCTTGGCGATACCGAAAGCGAGCAGGCCAGAGAAGGCACCAGCCATAGCCGATGCAGTGTAGAAGAGGGCGATACGAGAGTTGAGCATCTCACGGGGGTACCAAACCGAGGAGAGGAAGACGGCCGATGGGAAGAAGGGCGCCTCGCAGATGCCGAGGGCCAGGCGCACAGCAATCATGCCGCCGTAGTTCTGCACGACACCGTGAAGTGTCATGCATGTACCCCAGAGAATGGTCAGGGCAGAGAGATAGAAGGAGGGACGCTTTTTGAAGAATTTTTCGAGGATGATGTTTCCTGATGTTGTCAGCTTGTTTTCTCCACCGTTTCCAATGCTCTTTCTTCGCTTCTTTCGCGAAAGCGATGCAAACTGACCTGGGATTTCGAATAGGATGTAAGTTACGAAGAATATAGATTGACAAGTATTGTATTTCGTGCCGTCGAGATGGAGGTCTACGGTGAGACCCTCGATTTTGGCGTTGCCAATGTTGGCGCGGTCGATGTCTGGTGTCAGCCAAAGTGCCACACGGTCTCCACCTCGCCCGGCGACTCACATGCAAACAGGTACAGCAGCGCGAGCATGGGGAGCAGACGGATGTCGATCTTGCGGTACATGCGGGCCTTGCGCTTGTCGTCGAACGAGGCGAGGAAGGCGATGTCGTCCTCGTTCATCGCCGCCGAGGTGACGGCCTCGACCTGGAACTCCTCCTTCTTCTCGAGGTCGAGCGAGCCGGGCGACTCGGACCGGTTCGTGAGCGTGGGCGTCATTCTTGCTACTGTCCACCCGTGGGCTTGGGGCGTACATTCTCAGCAGACAGGCAGACTTTATATGCATCACGCTGAGAGGCTAAAGTTCTATGGACAGTGGGGGAGATGGTTTCGCTATCGGCTGTCTCGCATTCCTCCCCTCGGCTCCGCATGCCCCGTGGCGACCCCCGTGCCACTGCGTGCGGAAACGTGTGGGCTCGTGAACCTGTCGTGAGCCTCTCGTGAGCCCCGTGAAACCTGTCCTTGCCCCTTGGTTGCCCCGAGAGAGCCCCGTGTACCGCGTGCAACCATGCATTGTCTTGGCATGGGGGCATGCCCACTGCCGCTGCACTGTGAGCTACAGCCCACTGCCCACATTAAGCATGGAAGTCTTGGCATTTCAGTCACGAGTGCCTCGAATGGCTGGAAGCCGCTCCGATTCGTCACTCCAAAGACGACATCTGGGCCCCCGTGCCTGTCGTCAAAGTGTCCGACTTGGACATGAGCACATTGGCGACTTTGGCGCAACCAAGTTGACCATGGCGCTGAGCGCCGCCTGGACTTACAGGCTGAACAGGCTCACATCTGACACGATACGCGAGCTGCGCGAGTGCACTGGGCAATAGTGCGAGCTGTGGAGTGGGAGTGCCAAGACCATCCCTCCCTCCCAAGAGTCCCGATTTGACGGCCCCATTGGCTTATGCGTCAGCTCGTGCCGCTCGAGTACCGCTCGTTGCCGCAGGATTTGTAGAAGTCGCAGCAAGTGCCGCAGGCACCTCAAGCGAACTCGGACAACGCTTGTGGAGCACCCTTCAAGCGGCGCTGAGGCGCAGGGCGATCGTTCGGCATGGGCCCGGCACGTCCCCGGCAGGCCTGCACACTCCGCGATCGGGAGGTCTCAGCGCACAGATATCGAATACTGGAGCAGTCACGATACGCATATGTGGTGGGGAGAGATACGCTGGGTTCGTCCCCTCGCATCGAGTCTGGCCAAGCCCACGCCCATGGCTCGAAAGAGATCTCGGGCAAGAGGCGTGTCCAGGGGTGAGTCCTGGAACGACCCAGAGCCAAAGATGCGCACTCCCCAGACTCATCTGTGGGTCGAAACCTCGACAAGGGCTGGGAAGTAGAACTCCTGACCCAGAGGAGGCACCTCCTCTACAATTAATGGGGCAGCAACACAGATAACAGGTCCGACCGGCCTCCGACCGGAAAGACGAGATAGAGTTGAGTCGTTCCCCCGCCTTCGTTCCTCCGACACAGCGTCACGTCACATCATGTTCTTCCCATTGACTCCTAGTCCAGCTGATCAGACTCTCCCGCCCTTTGCCGGTATGTTTCGGAAGCGCAATCAGTCTCACGAGCTTCGTTAGTGCGATCTGCCGGGCAAAGTGCCGCAGTTGAATTGAGAGCGCCTCCCCCCACGTTCTCGCTTTTGTGCTGTCTCGGTGTTGATCATTCCGGGGTACCGGGTGCCCCACTCTGTCGTATAAACGAAGAGAGCGCGCAGCTCTCATGTGTAGGAAGGGCTGGAAGGGATCTAGTGCGCAGTGCGGGGCATGTTCGGCCCGGCGAATCTCTCCCCATGCCTCCTGCGATCGATGACGACATGGTGATACCGACACCGGCGACTTGATATATGTTACATTGAGCAATGCGGTTATAATACAACATCACGAGCGCTGGCGGAACAGCCTGATCACGCAGTAGGCGATGTACCCTGCCGCGACCCAGACGGCGAGCGTTGTGACCGTCTCGACCTTGATCTGGTAGCTCTGCCTCGCCGCGGGGAGAGTTAGCGACAGCTGCGCGGGGACGTCGTGGAACTCTGGTGCTGCCTGTCAGCTTCCGAGCACCTGGAGCAGCTTACATTGCCCGTTGCACGCCCATGCTGCTCGGACGGGGTTCTCGAGGTCGAACACAGAGACGTCCCACCCGTCTTCCTCGGACGGAGGAAGGTAGCGCGCATGCAGTGGGATGTCGGCTACGGCCTGCCCAGCGACGGGCGGCGAGGGAACAGACACATCCAGCCGAACGCTCTTCAACGACGAGTCGACGGGGCGCTCAATGTCGATGCGCCGCGGGGAGAGGGACCAACGCACACCGGCGCTGTTGCTGTCTGCCGGGCCCCAGAGGTCGGTCAGCTCGTCGGGGTCGGGGAAGAGCGCATCGGGGAGGGTGAGGGCGAGGTATAGACGACAATTGCCTGGCGGTGCATCTGCGTTGATGACGAGATGGGGATGCAATGACGGGGTGAGTGCGAGTTGGAGGTCGGGGATGGTGTCTGATGATGGTTGCAGCGGCATGACGATGGAGGATGGAGTGGAGGTGAGTGAGGGATTCGCTGGAATCGACCAGCCTTCCCTTTCAGTCCTCCACGGTGGGTGGCGAATCATGCATCATCGGCGGCGGTCTGTGCTCTGCATTCCTCTCAACAATCAACATTGAGACAGATGCAGAGAAGAACAGCCTTTTATGAACGAATGCATGCCAAGCCCTGTTTATTGTGACCGCGAGGGTTCGGGACGACAAGGTTGAACGTTAGGGGACCCCTCCGGCTCCCTCTCGCGGGGACCGTTGTCGCTGGACTGGAGGGTACTCTTTCGCAAGTGCCCCAAACACCAGCGCCGATCGCGAGAACCTCAAAGGTGGTCACGCCCGTGGGCTCCACGTTACACCTTGGCTGTTCCCCACGACACGGCGTCGTCGACCATGTTCTCACGCAGACACTCGTGCATGGTGTGCTGGATGCTGTGGATGAGGACTTGTCGGTCACGAAACACTGTCATCCAGCCCGGTTCTGACGTTATTCACTCTCCCTCTTCCGTCCCCCCACTTAAAGTTTTAGCACCATGGCGCCTTTGCATAACCCCCCAATCCTTCCTCGCGACCCAAATCCCATCTCTTGCCACCAAAGCATTCATCCCAACAACACCATGGAGATGCTCATGGCCGCCGCAGAGGCATCGTCCTCGTCACAACGACCAAGGAATCCCAGAGCCATCAACGACCATGTCGACAACAGCCCCGGTTTCGTCAGCGCCATGCGCAGTACCGCCTACGAGGACGACGAGAGCGACAATGAAAACGACTACTACGCAAACTCGTACTCGCTCTCCCTCCGCGGCCGGTCTTCCCTCAAGTCGCCCCGATCTGCGCCAAGGTCGCCTCTCGCGAAGAAGAAGAAGAAGACGCCTGTCGCTTTCGACCCCAAGCCGCTCCCCGAGTCCATGGTGTCGCCCGATCACAGCGAGGACGAAGGCTTCAACCTTGGTGAAGTCACTGCACGCAAAGATTTGCCTGTCAACAACTCGTTCGTGACCTTCAATGCGTTCGACCCGCCCGCGGGCATGACGCCAGAGTCCACCGGCGCCGAGGTCGAGGACACCGCCGAGGAAGAGCCCGTCGAGCCCGTCGAGGTGCTGCAGACGCCATCACCAGCCGTGCAGCAGGAGGAGCCCGAGGTTGCGCAGCCCTCTAGCGTCCACGAGCCGCCAGCTGACGTCGAGTGGTCGACGATCAACGACCCCACCGACCCGACGAAAACACCGTGTCCGGACGGCATCACACAGGAACAATGGCATGTCGCGCTGAAAATCCGTCACAACAAGTCGGTGGCTTGGAGCGACTACACCCCTGAACTGCTCCGTGCGGCGCTACCGACGCAAGCCGCTATCCATGAATTCCTCGCCTCGCGCTGGATCCCCATCAAGGAGCTGCACCGCCTCGAGTCGTTTGGCGTGTTTACCTACAAGCGCGGCAAGTTTACCGACGCCGAGAAGAGGTCGCTTAGGATGTACCTCGAGGACTTCCAGGAGGTGCACCAGCTGTCGGACGCCGAGCTCGTCGATCTCCTCATGTCCAAGGGCAAGAACACGGAGAAGAACCGCTACGGCAAGTTCTGGCCCGAGCTCGCCGGCGCCGTCCCCGGTCGCCCGGTGCGATACGTCAAGGAGGTCGTCAAGCGCATGTACGACCCGCGCGGACGCAAGGGAGAGTGGACGATGGAGGAGGACTTTAAGCTGAAGCAGGCGTACGAGCTGTACCCGAATCAGTGGGTCAAGATTGCCGAAGAGGTGCAGCGCACTGAATTCGACTGCCGCGACCGCTGGAAGGGCGAGCTCAAGGGCCGCGACAGCCGCAAGACGGGCGCCTGGTCCGAGGAGGAGGTGCAGAAGCTGATCGAGGCCGTCAAGTCGGCCAATGTCGCGGCCGGCCTCGACCCGCTCTCGGGCGACACGCCGTGGGACGTTGTCGTCACGAACATGGGCGGCACTCGTACGCGCACGCAGTGCCGCAAGAAGTGGCAGGACAGTCTGCAGGGCGGCCGCGCCGTTGGTCGCAAGACGCGCGTCGGCGTCGACCACGCGCTGCTGATCAACCGTCTCCGCGAGCTCGACTACCAGCACGAACGCGATATTGAATGGATGAAGGTACCGTGGGACGACCAGGTCAAGCCGGCGACGCTGCGCAGCACGTGGAGCGTGATCGTGCGCCAGGTCGAGGACCGCGAGGGCCTGACCTTCAGGGGTGAGTAACCAGGTATGATCATGCTGACGTTCAGAAATCCTGGACAAGCTGCAAGTCTATGTCAAGGACCAGGCTGCGATTGAGAAGCGCAAGGCGGACCAGGAGCGTAAGAAGCAGGAGCGCCGCGAGGCCCAGGCCAAGCTCGTCGAGGACGCCAAGGCGCGAGCAGCGGAGCGGCAGCGCAAGCAGGAGAAGAAGGACAAGAAAGAGCGCAAGAAGGCCAAGCGCGCCGCCGAGGCAGCCGCGCTGCTTGCACAGGATGAGAGCTTTGTTGCTCCTGAGCCGGAGCCCGAGCCCGTTGAGGCTGTCCCCGAGGAGACGGAGAAGCAGCGTCGCAAGCGCGAGAAGCGGGAAAAGCGGGAGCGCAAGGAGGAGAAGCGGAAGCGCAAGGCTGCCGCTGCCGCTGTGGAAGAGGAGGAGGTTCTAAAGAAGCCTCGCATTGAGGAGCTCGAAGGCATGACGCCTGGAGCTGCGCGCAAGACGCTATGGTGGAAGAAGTGAGGCGGAGCAACGTTCTCCCGTGTTGTACCTAGTATACATGCCGGCCCCCCGGTTGGGTCGCGGCTGCGACGAGTGAGTCGCCGTTAATAGTCGCCTGTCGATGCACCTGTATCATAGAGGAGTAGATCGGGCAAACGCCGGTCAGTTGTGAGCACGCCACGGGGGGAACCGTGCATAGGTTCGGAATGGGAGAGTGGTGAGTTAGATAATAATGGATCGAGGAGGATGCCGCGGGTGGCTGAGGGGGTGAGCCAATGGGTAGCAGTAAGCTTTACAGGGATGGACGCCGCGTCGAGTCGAAGTTGTTCGCAGCCGCTGTGGGTCACTGGCTGAGGGGAAATTTTTTTCCAACGCGCGGCATCGTTGGAAATTTATTTACTACTGTCGATGCTGATGCTATCTACCCGAACATCATCCGGAACAACACCTGCACGCGTCCGCCGCCGAAAAAGTCGAGACAGACGATCCATTCAAAACAGCAAAAGCATCGACCAGGCGCCATGCTGCTGAGACCATCCCCCTCCTCGAAAACGATACACCCCTCGCGGCTGCTCTCATCCCCGTCCCAGTACATGCTCAGCGCTCGGGTCGTGTCCCCTGCATCTCGGATCCCTAGTGCTGCGACTAGCCGAGGCCTCCGCACCACCACCACGCACATCACGCGTGTCACCGCTCGATCGATCCACTCTCCGTCTTCGGCTTCTTTCGCATCCGCCGCCGCACTCAGGACCAGGGCACACCTCACAGCCCACTTCCACCCCATCTCATCCTCTCGTCTCTTCTCATCCACCTCATCCATCATGACCGCTCAGCTCATCGATGGCACCGCCATCGCCAAGGGCATCCGTGCCGACATCAACAAGCAGATCGAGGACATTCAGGCCCAGAACCCCTCCTTCAAGACTCCCATCCTCAACATCTACCAGCTCGGCTCCAACCCCGCTTCCTCCACCTACATCCGCATGAAGCTCAAGGCCGCCGAGGAGTCGGGCATGAAGGTTGAGCACATTGCCGTCCCCTCCGACGAGGAGTCGGGCGCCCCCGCCGGCACCGGTGTCAAGAAGATCCTCGACCTCGTGAACAAGGCCAACGCCGACGACAAGGTCGCCGGTGTCCTCGTCCAGCTCCCGCTCGAGGGCGCGACCAAGGAGGAGGAGAAGGACGTTGTCGACGCCATTGCTATCCACAAGGACGTCGACGGCTTCCACCCCGAGAACATTGGTCTGCTCAACTCGCGCATCTCGGAGCCCTACTTCACCCCCTGCACGCCCGCCGGTATCGTCAAGCTCATCGAGTCCACGGGCACCGACCTCAAGGGCAAGAACGTGGTCGTGCTCGGCCGCTCGGACATTGTCGGCACCCCGGTCTGTGCGCTCCTGCGCAAGCGCGACGCGACCGTCACCCAGTGCCACTCGCGCACGCAGAACATCGAGCAGATTGTCAAGCAGGCCGACATTGTCGTTGCTGCCATTGGACAGGCTCAGTTCGTCAAGGCCGACTGGATCAAGCCCGGCGCCGTCGTCATCGACGTCGGCACCAACTTTATCCCCGACGCCAGCAAGAAGAGCGGCCAGCGCATGGTCGGCGACATTGACTTTGCCCCGGCCTCCGAGGTTGCCGGCTTCATCACCCCCGTCCCCGGTGGTGTTGGCCCGATGACGGTCGCCATGCTCATGAACAACACCTTCCTCGCCGCCAAGCGCCAGTGGGAGCACAACCGCGAGCGCAAGCTCACCCCGCTCAAACTCAACATTCTCGACAAGGTCCCCTCGGACATTGAGATTGCCGTCGCGCAGACCCCCAAGCCCGTCGCCGAGATTGCCAAGGAGATTGGCGTCCAGGCCGACGAGCTCGAGTCGTATGGCAAGTACAAGGCCAAGATTGAGCTCGCGCTCCTCGACCGCCTCGCCCACCGCAAGGACGGCAAGTACATTGTCGTTGCGGGCATTACCCCGACTCCTCTTGGCGAGGGCAAGTCGACGACGACCATCGGTCTCGCCCAGGCCCTCGGTGCCCACCTCGGCAAGCAGGCCATTGCCTGTGTGCGCCAGCCGTCGCAGGGCCCTACGTTCGGTGTCAAGGGTGGTGCCGCCGGCGGTGGTTACTCGCAGGTCATCCCCATGACCGAGTTCAACCTCCATCTGACCGGTGACATTCACGCCGTCACTGCGGCCAACAACCTGCTCGCCGCCGCCCTGGACGCGCGCATGTTCCACGAGTCGACGCAGTCGGACAAGGGTCTCTTCAACCGTCTCTGCCCGGCCAAGAAGGGTGTGCGCACCTTTGCCAAGCCGATGCTGAAGCGTCTCGAGAAGCTTGGCATCAACAAGACGGACCCCAACGAGCTCACCGAGGAGGAGGCCGCCCGCTTCGCCCGCCTCGACATTGACCCGTCGACGATCACCTGGAACCGCGTCATCGACACGAACGACCGCTACCTGCGCAAGATCACCGTCGGCCAGGCGCCCACTGAGAAGGGCTTCTCGCGCGAGACGCAATTCGACATTGCGGTCGCGTCTGAGGTCATGGCCGTGCTCGCGCTCTCCAAGGACGTCGCGGACATGCGCGAGCGTCTCGGCCGCATGGTCGTCGCGACGTCCAAGAACGGCGACGTAATAACTGCCGAGGACATTGGCTGCGCGGGCGCCATGGCCGTCCTGATGAAGGACGCGATCAAGCCGACGCTCATGCAGACGCTCGAGGGCACGCCCGTGTTTGTGCACGCCGGTCCGTTCGCCAACATTGCCCACGGCAACTCGTCCATCATTGCGGACCGCATCGCGCTCAAGCTCGCCGGTACAGAGGAGGGCGACTCGGAGGACCGCGCGGGCTATGTCATCACCGAGGCCGGTTTCGGTGCCGACATTGGTATGGAGAAGTTCTGCAACATCAAGACCCGCGTGTCGGGTCTCTCGCCCAACGCCGTCGTGCTCGTCGCGACGATCCGTGCGCTCAAGATGCACGGCGGCGGCCCCGCCGTCTCGCCCGGCAAGCCCCTCGACGCGGTGTACACCGAGGAGTCGCTCGAGCTGCTCGAGAAGGGCTGCGCAAACTTGGGCAAGCACATTGAGAACGCGAAGAAGTTTGGCCTCAAGGTCGTCGTCGCGATCAACAAGTTTGTGCACGACACGGACGCCGAGATGGCGCTCGTGCAAAAGTACGCCCTCGAGCATGGCGCCGACTATGCCGTTCCCGCCAACCACTGGGCGAAGGGCGGCGAGGGCGCGGTCGAGCTCGCCAACGCCGTCGTCGAGGCGTGCAAGGACGAGTCGCAGTTCAAGTTCCTGTACGACACCGAGCTGCCGCTCGAGGAGAAGATGGCCATCATCGCGCGCGAGATGTACGGCGCCGACGGCGTCGAGCTCTCCCCCGAGGCCAAGGCCGAGGTCGAGCGCTACACCAAGCAGGGCTACGGCAACCTCCCCATCTGCATGGCCAAGACGGCGCTCTCGCTCTCCGACGACCCGAGCAAGAAGGGCGTCCCTACCGGCTTCACCCTCCCCATCCGCAACGTCCGTCTCTCCGCCGGCGCGTCCTTCGTCTACCCCCTCGTCGGCGACATGAGCACCATGCCCGGCCTCACCACCCGTCCGGGCTTCTACGACATTGACCTCGACCCCGAGACGGGTGACATTGTCGGTCTCTTCTAAGCGGCGAGCTATAGCGAGCCGCCAGTGCCAAATAGACACTTTACCACCAAAATTTATATATCGCAATAGCAAATCATAGAACAGTGCCTTCCCCAGGCCAGTGTAACATCTAGCATGCATTTCAACAGCACCAACCTCGAGCGAGCAAGGAGTAGATAGTGAACTGGGTCCGGGAGTGTGGTTCTGGAAAGTCAGTCGCCAGATCGGCGTCTTGCTCGGACCGTTGAGCGGGATCAAACACCCGTGGTGTCATCGACCTCCACCCTGTCAAGCACCTTGCTCACCACCTTCCCCGCCTTCCTCGATCCACCCAACGCACATCCAACTAACCTCCAACATCCAACACCAACGAGAAGAAAACTATGGGCGACAGACCCCCCTCCGTCCCACTTCACCTGACCTCCGTCGCTATCCTTGGTCCCGACAATGCGCCCTTGTACGTGCACGCGTTCACGGGACCGGAAGACGAGATGCGCGCGTACCATTTGGCGCATGCGGCGGTCGATGTGATTGAGGAGAGGAGTGAGTACCGCGAGCGAGCACCGAGCGGAACGAGGTGCTGCAATCTGCCTCACCGACCGGGCAACCGGAGCGGGTGCAGCGGGGCAAATAGCTGCTGACTAGCAAGCTGGGAGAACGGAACCGTGAGCTGACCACAGTCGTCATGATGAGCACGCCGTCACGGCCGGCTGACTCTTATCTCGGACTGCTGTTTTGTATGGAGGACATGGCTTTGTGAGTTGCGAGCGAAGCGAGCACTCTATCGTTCCCTTGTCACCTTCCCTCTCTCCCCGCTGAAAGCTTTGTCGGCTCAACCAGCTAACTCCCAGCTACGGCTTCCAGACGACGACGAAGCTCCGGCTCGTCCTGAGCGTAGCGCTGGTCGATGCCGCGATCAAGGACAGCGACATTGTCTCGGTGTTCAGGGCGCTGCACAATCTGCTCCTCCGCGTCATCTCGAATCCCTTCCTAAGCCTGCCGAGGAGCTTCCATGCCACCCCCGCAAAGGCCGTGCGGCATACCGAGGAGAGTTTGGCTGGGTTGCCGCCAAAGGAGTCTGCAGGGTCTGCGGAGTCTGCGCCAGCAGACTCTGCTCCTTCCCCTGACTCCCCGGCTAAGGACGATGCGAAGGAGGTCAAGAATGGCAAGGTAATGTCCCCACCAAGCTGAACGTCCGTCATCAGCTAACACTCCAGGCCCTGCGGAACGAGCCCATCCCGCAGAACCGCATGTTCCGCGCAGACCCCGCCGATATCCGGCCAGAATGGTTTGAGAGCGAACGGTTCAAGTTGGGCGTGGCGCAGCTGGGTCAGCTCTTGAATGGACGGGCCTGAGCGAGCGACAGCGAGCGATGGCGAGCTTGCACGGGGTTCAGACGGGATGGTGGATCAGAAGGAGGGATACAGAGGACGGTAGATACAGGTGAGTTTGACTCGGACCCAACGGTAACTGACGGCCAGAGTTAGACCATGTAAACGACGAATGTACTTATGACCAAATGCTCCATCGGCAGATCTGACCCTCATGTCACTCCCCAACCTCCCTCAATCACTCGCTCACTCGCTGCGCTCGCGCGAGTGGATGGTCCCGGCCCCGCCGTCGCTCACAACCCCATGAGCGCCGGCCACGCCCGCAACCCGTAGCAGGATGCAAACGGACCTACAGAAATTCCAGTAACGCGCCCTTCGATTGACGAGACGGTTTCCGCGAGTTAAGGCGTTTCGACAGATACGGGGCGTACACTTATTAGCTAGGTTGTGCAAGAGGACGGTCGAGTCAAATGTCTATAAGCATACTGTAAGCAGAGTTGGGGCTTGTTGCGAATTCGATCAATCCGCGAGATGCACGAGTGAAGTGAAGAGGAAGCATAGTGGCAGATCCGACAAGACACGTCCCTGACGCTCTGAGCTCTTGGGGGACCGGGTGCAACGTCCATCATCTGTCGACTGTCGACTGTCCTGCCCGATGTCACCTAGAAAAGTGGAAACCAGAATTATGCATACAACGTGTGAAAACGTCTTGTGATTGATGGAAAGAAAGAGCCATGGTCATGGAAACGAATGTTTACTTTTTCTACTGCTAGGCTTTGGCCCGGTCGTTCATACCCGAGCCCCCCAAGGTCCGCCCCGCATGCCCCGCATGCTCCGCGCCACGTCGCCCAAGCCCTCTTGCGGGGACCGAGCCGCGTCCGGAACTACCTGCTCGGCTCTCTGCACGGCCGCCCGTACTCCTCGCACTCCTCGCTACGCTCGGCGACGCAGCACGGCCGCCTGCGCTCCTCGCACTCCTCGCTTCGCTCGGAGTGTGCTTAGAGCTTGGCGGGGGCATCGGTCTGCGCCTCGCACAGCTCGCGCATGTCGCGGAACGCCTGGACGATCTCGTGCTTGAACCTGGTGGTTGACGACGTGTCGCAGGACACCTTGCTCTCGAGGCCAAACTTGATAAGGTTGGGGCCGGCCATGTAGTTGATGCCGTAGCCGTCGGCGAAGGGGGCGCCGAAGCCCGTGGCGTGGAACTGAATGCCGGAAGAGAGACCCGAGGTGGACAGCTTCCAAGCCTGGGAGCTGCTGTACAGCTCGTCGTCGAAGAGGGGGTGCGCCTCCCCGGGCCGCAGCTGGACCTTGAGGCCCATCATGTGCCGGTCGTAGCCCTTGCCAAAGGACGAGTCCATGGTGAGCTTGGAGTGCTCCTTGGTCGCGGCGACGAGGGCGTCGTACCGCTGCTTCTGGGACGCGTTCTTGTCCTGCATGAGCTTGACAAAGGCGCGGCTCTCGGGCGACAGAGAGCGGATGACGTCGGTACGGCCGTGCTTCATGAAGCGCGTCGAGGCGGTTTCGTAGGTGGCGACCGGGTAGCCCTGGTCGCGGAACCAGGCCAGCTGCAGCACCTGCTGCACGAACGCGTCCGGCGCAACCTTGCCGTTCTTCTTGATCCAGTCCGTGCCGTACTCGGCCCACCACAGCGTCTGGCAGTCGCTGTCGTCCAGGATCGCCTGGTTGCGCGCACGGCACGCCTCGATCTCGTCGGCAATCTCGGGCGAGATCTCAAAGTCCTCCCGCTGGAAGCCCTCGCCGAGCTTGGCCGCCTTGCCCCCGGTGAACTTGGAGTCGTCGACGGGCTCGTTCAGCGCATAGTCGACGACGTACGAGGGGATCAGCGCGTCGACGGGCGAGTGCTCGCCCATGATCGCTGCGCGGCCGTTGGTCTCGACCACGACCGTGAGACACTTGTCGAACCACCTGTTCTCGCCGCCATTCAGGCCGCCCTGCGCGTTGTGCATCTGCGCATCGACCTGGGCCATGCGCAGCGGGTCGTCGCGCGCCGGCAGCGTCGGCAGGGTGTACGTGTCGAGCGAAAGGCCGATGAGGGAGCGGTCAATCATGTCCATGCTCGCGCGGTTCTTGGGCGAGTGCAGCAGCACGCGCTCCCGGTTCACGACCCAGGTGTCGCGGTCGTCGGCCGTCAGGATGCCGACCTGCGCGGGCTTCTCGCCCTTCTCGACGCGCGACTTGGCATCGGCCACAGCCGCCTGCAGAAGCGACTCGATCTCGCCGACCGGCAGCGGGTTCGCAATCTCGCCCTTGGGCACCTTTTCAAACACGTCGACAGAGTAGACAAAGTCGGCAATGTGCACCGTCACGTGGCGCGCGTCGTTGTCCTGCGCCGAGAAGGCGTCGCAGTTGGGCAGCGGGATGCGCGAAATGTTGAACAGCATGCGGTACTGGTTCATGCACATCGGGCCCAGGCGCGAGGCCTCGGGCGGCACCTCCTCCTTCTGCACCATGGTGCGCAGGCCGGCAAAGCGGCTCACGAGCCACGCCGCACGGCGCACCTGCCACTCGGTGATCCACTCGCGCTGCGTCACATCCTCGTACTTGACGGGGTAGTAGTAGTCCTTCTTGTTGGGGTGGGCGTCGATCCACGCCTGGCCGCCGCCCTGGGCGCCCGGCGGCAGCGTCTTGGCCGGATTCGGGTCGAGGGGCACGACCGTCTTGTTCGTCGCTCCGGGCGCGACGGGGGGAGCGGGGTTGCGCGGGTCCTCCTTGAAGGTGAGCCACCAGTTTGAGTTGACGATGAGGGCGCGCGCCACGTGTGGTAAGCCAGAGCAAGCCAGAGGTTGTCGTCGAGCCAGTTGTTGGCCGAAATGTGGTCGAGGTCCTTCAGACGCTCCTGCAGCTTGGCGCCGAGTCCGCTGGCAAAGTCCTTGGCGTACAGCTTGCGCTTCTCCATCTCCTTCTGGAATCCATGCTGGCCGTACTGGATGGGTGTCAGCATGGTGTGGTTTCGGATGGTGTGTTGGCACCGGGAATTGTTGATCCGGGCGCGGGGTCAACAATTTCCAGGAGTGCCACTAGTAAATCGACGTACCTTTGCCTCGACGAGGGGTTCAAGCGACTTGATGTATCCCTGGAGGGACTGGTCGAGGGGCGGGACGGGGAGGCGGGGGAGCTTGTCCTGGTTCTCGAATGTCTTGCTCTTTGCAGGCATGGTGGTGACAAAGGAGCGTGTGAGGAGGGAAGATGAAGGGGAGGATCTAGCGATGCAGCGAGCAGCAGTGGCCTGTTTAATGGGGAGGCGCATGGTTGCTAAGAGTGTAATTCGGGTAATGGATCCGGTGGAGGTCTCCGTGGGTGGGCGGTGGTTGGTTCGGCTAACTCGAGCCTCGATGCTGCGTCGATGTCCGCGGTCGGCTAGGCGATCCCGTTGGACAATGAGTGTATGAGAGGTGGTGAGAAGAGGAGATACGACGATGCACAGTTGTCCCCTTATGCTTTGGTTATGAATGCTCAGCTGATGGCGGATGCATGACGATGCTCTCTGCGTTGCGTTGTCTGTTGCAAGTCCCGCCCCACGTCGGCGGCTGAGCCCCGGAATCCACCCCCGCTTGGTCCGAGCCGGTACAGTCAGCCAGAGGGCTTGGCCGATGGGGGCATCCGTGGGAGACTACACCCTAATCTCCGACCTCGGACACGTGACTCCACTCCTATCAGTCGGACCAGTCTCGGATAATTGGGTCATCACAATCACTGATTTCCGTCCACCCCAAGGCACATCGACCATTCCGACACACCACCATGAACTCGCTCAGATCAATACGACTCACACGGATACACTCCGCTGGACGAAGAGCCTTCTCCTACACTGTCCAGAGATACAGCGAAGCTGCTCCTGAGACAGTCGAGCTATCAGCAGTGAGTCACCCCCACCTGCCCAACTAACGTCAGCCCGCGACTTACGTCTCAACATCCAACGACATCTACTTCAACCTCTCGTTCGAGGACTGGCTGCTGCGACGAACACCACGGAACCAGCCCATCCTGTTTCTGTACAGGAACGAACCATGCGTCGTCATCGGGCGTAACCAGAACCCATGGAAGGAGACGACGCCGCGGGTACTGCGGGAACTGGGTCTGCCGATGGTCCGGAGACGATCAGGTGGAGGGACAGTGTACCATGTAAGTTCTGTAGGGCTGCAGGTGCTGACGACAAGGACATGGGCAACACCAATTTCTCCATCGTCCTCCCGCGTCTCGCATTCACGCGGTCCGCGGGCGCCATCCTCGTTGCGAAAGCTGTGAGGGAAAGGCTCGACGTGCCGCCCTGCACGACAAACGCGAGGCACGACGTCGTAGTCCGCGATCCGGAGGAGCTCAAGGTATGCTTAATTCTCTACCTCCAGCTGACGGCCCAGGTCTCCGGCTCCGCGTACAAGATCATCCAGCACCGCGCCTACCACCACGGCACAATGCTGATCTCCTCCGACCTCTCGACCCTCGGCCGTGCGCTCCGCTCCTCCTCGCCCAACATGGTCAGCAAGGGCGTCGAGAGCATGCGCGTGCCCGTCTCGACGATCAATCTGCACCGCTCCCCCTCGGCTCGCGAGATCACACATGGCTCCTTTGTGTCCGCCGTCCTGGGCGAGTTTGCCGATGTCTACGGCCCCAGCGACGTCCAGATCGTGAGTGAGCAGAGCGTGTTTGGCGGAGGTCTCGTAGACACAAAGGGCCAGGCGGGGATCAGGGACGGCATGGCCGAGCTGCAAGGGTGGGAGTGGGCGTATGGCCAGACGCCGGCGTTCGAGAACCACTTCAGCGGCTCGCTGTCGTGTGGCGAGGTGCGGTGCGAGGTGGAGAGCAAGCATGGTGTCATCAACAGTATGACGCTGGAGATTACGTCGGGTGGAAGAGGAGGAGAGGAACAGCAGGAAGATGAGGATGCGCTGGAACGCATCGCGCAGTGCTGCCTTGGCCTGAGGTATGAGGGCTTGGATGGCGTGGGGACGTTCCTGGGCGACTCGGTCAGGCCGGATCTGAGCTGGGAGGTGGTGAGCTGGCTGCAGAGCCATATGTGATGCATCATCTAGACTGTAGACGTGCAGACGGACTGTTGCGTGTATGACTGAGGCAGTAGTGGTGCCACGTGGGGCTCCGACCCATGCCAACAACTAATGCACTAGTGACCGGAACTGCAATAGCGTCGTTTCTCGACACTAGCTCATCCACGAGCGCGCTAACGACGCGACGTGCCGTCCTCAGCTGACCGATGCAAAGCTGGCCACCCATGCACTCATTGCCTTCCTTGACTCAACTTCTCTTTCACTAACACTCAAACTCACTCCAAGAACGAAACATGCCTTTGATCGAAACAAAGTGAGTCCTCCCTCCAATAAAGCTGACCCCAGTCTCGCAGGTCTGAAGGACGAACTCGCCAAGGCGCCCTCCGCCATTGTCATCCTCACCTCTTCGAGCGACGACAGCGGGCACTGGTGCCCGCCATGCGCCAAGATGGAGCCGTACATCCAAGACTTCTTCGGTACTTCTGACGCTACGGCGATCGTTGTGCGGCTGCAGATGAACGAGTGAGTACCAAGTCCGAGCGGAGCGGTGCCCCTACACACGCTGTACAGAGTCAGCTAACCCACAGGGTCATGTCCGATGCCAACTGGACGCTGGACGCATGGGGCGGGGGCGGCGTGCCTCTGATCCACCGCATTGTTGATGTAAGTCGCCTCTTCATTCCATCTAACTTTAGGGCGAGCCGCGCGGCGACATTCTCAGTTTCCGCAACGAGGAAGGATTCCGCACCGATTTGGCACGCTTCGTCGAGTCTGAAGAGTCGCACGAGGCGTGGTTGAGGGAGCGCCGGGGGGGCGCATACGAGCCGCCCGAGACTCGCATCCCCGCCCAGCGCGCTAGGCTCGATGACCTCGTCGCGAAGCACCGCGAGCTTGAGAGGAAGTACAAGGATGTTGCGGGTCTAGACTGAACGCAATCCATAGTTATAAACAATGTGACGCATTACTCAAACTCGGCCACGCCCTGGTTCAACCTCAGCACCCGGCCATTGTTCCACGGCACCTCGTCCTCATAGTGGCTCACGACAATCACCGCCTGCTTAACGCCACCCTCCCATTCCTCCTTTAGGAACTCGCGACACCTCGCCCAAATCTCCTCATCCATGCCCTGCGTCGGTTCATCGAGTACCAGTAACTCGGGGCGTCCCACCACCGCTCTCAGGAAGACCAAGAGGGCCTGCTGAGGCGGCGTAAAGTGGCTAAAGTCGCGGAGTGCAATCTCCCTCGTCGGGATGTCCTCGGGATCCTTGGCAGAGCGGAGGGAGGGCTTGAAGCGCTCAATCAGGTCCAGGACTGTGGCCTTCTGCTCAGCCGTCAGAGTACGGCGGGCGAACACGCCCTCGAACCCAGTCCCAATCGCATCGTACGCCGACAGGGCCATGTTGCGCGGGAAGGCGGCAAAGATTTCGGGCGACGAATGGCCAATCTTGCGGCGCAGAATCGTTGTTGCGAGCTTTCGTCTCGGCTGACCAAAGATGGTCAGACTCGAGGCCGGGAGCGAGTAGGATTGCGGATGCAGGCCGAGCATGACTGAGAGCAGCGTCGTCTTGCCGCTTCCGTTACTGCCCTGCAAATGCCACCTTGAACCTGGGCGGATGCTCCAGTCGATATTCTTGAGCACGGGGCGGGATCCCTGCCCATACGACACCGAGACGCCGTTCAGCTCGATGATCGGTGGGCCGGCGCTCTCGCTCGCGGCATACGTCGCCGCTTCCCTCTCCCCCCGCTCGCGCCGGCGGGCGACCCACTCGTCCCTCGTCCCCAGCCACGCACGACCATTGCGCACTTCGACAACGTTACTGACCCAGTCGGCGAGTGTGTCCTCGCCCCTGTCCCGGAGCACGAGCACGACCCGCGGCTGCCCACTCGCATTCAGCTGTCCGAGCAGACTCCTAACCCGCTCGCGACTGGGCGCGTCGAGACCAGCCATGGGATCCTCGAGCAGGAGGACGCGGGGTCTATACATGAGTGCGTGGGCGATACGTGCCCTGCGCGTCTGCCCGCTGCTTAAAGCGATGGCGGGCAGGTCTGCCAGCTCATTCAGGCCCATGAGGGTGAACGCGCCATCCATGACTTGTTCGGGGATGGGCCGGTCCTCCTGTCCCGGCAGAGCGGCCGCGGAACGGGACAGCTTCTCGCGCAAAGAGAGCTTGTCCTCGTCCAGCAATGCTCCATAACGGGCAGTGTAGTCTGTGAACTCGCCTGAAGCCGCCGGCCGCGCAAAGGCCAGGTACCGCACGGCCTGCCATGCGTCTGGGTCTACACTTGAGGGCGGCGCGGACTGGGTTACAGGGAGAGCGCCGCCCGGTTGGGCGGGGAGGATGCGGTGTCGTCCCAGAAGAGTCTGATGTTAGCGATGTCGAGGGTCGCATGCTCGCTACGCTACGCTCGCAACTCACCTCGACAGCTAACCTGCGCCCCTCGCTGTCGCCCACGATGGCCCAGCCCTCCGTGTTGCTGTCGTCGATTGTCCACCCGGACTCGGGGAAGCGGAGCAGCGCCCTCGTCTCGTCTGCCCGGCCCGTGCCGAGGGGAAACACGGCCGCGTTAGCGGGCAGCCGCACATGCGGCGCTCGTCGTACCCACGTCCTCAGCATGGTGGGATAGTGAGAGTCGAGGAGACGCAGTGTGGAGGTGCGCTTATATTGCATCATCGGGTGAGTATCTCGGTCGAGTCATAGTCTGGAGTCCCAGACGCCCGTGGACGCCACCTTGCCGAGAATACAGCGAACGTTCCATCGGGTCAAGGTTCAAGTCCGTACTGCCCACGTCGACTGTGCGATGATCACGCTTCATAGCGACTAAACTAACAGTGACTACGATTTTGTTTTCTGCATTAAAGAACTGCTGACTCCGGGATACACAACGCACTGCTCGTGCTTAAGCGGAAATCTTGCCCTTGAGGAGCTCTTTGAGCGTGTTGCCGTCCTTGGCGAAGCCGCGGATGCCCTCGGTGAGCTTCTCGAACGCCATCTGGTTCTCGAACAGGTCCCAGGCAAACTTGGGCTGGTCGTTGATGTACGAGACCTTCTGCAGGGGCTTGGCGGCCTTGGCCTTCTCCGGCGAGAGGACCTGGGGGACGGGGTCGGTCGAGTTCTTGAGCTCCTCGAGAAGCTTGGGCGAGATCGTGAGGAAGTCGCAGCCGGCAAGAGCCTTGATCTCACCAGTGTTGCGGAACGACGCACCCATGACAATCGTCGGGTAGCCGTGCTGCTTGTAGTAGGTGTAGATCTCGCGGACGGAGACAACTCCGGGGTCGTCCTCGGCAGTGTACTCCTTGCCGGTGGCCTTCTTGTACCAGTCAAGGATACGGCCGACGAAGGGAGAGATCAGGGTGACACCAGCCTCGGCGGCGGCGATGGCCTGGGGCATGGAGAAGAGAAGGGTGAGGTTGCAGCTGGGCGTCAGCAATGTCGACTCTCTGTGCTCACTGGATGCCCTCCTGCTCGAGCTGGCGGGCGGCCTGGATACCCTCCCAGGTCGAGGCAATCTTGATGAGGACGCGCTCCTTGTCGACACCGCGCTCCTTGTAGAGCTCGATGAGGTGGCGGGCCTTGTCAATGGTGGCCTTGGTGTCGAACGAGAAGCGGGCGTCGACCTCGGTGGAGACACGGCCGGGGACAATCTTGAGGATCTCGGTACCAAAGTTGACGAGGAGGGCGTCGAGGGCGGCGTCGGTCTTCTGGTCAATGTCGCCCGAGGCCTTGTTGCCGTACTCGATGGCCGAGTCGATGAGGGGGGCGTACTGGGGGAGCTTGGCGGCCTGGAGGATGAGGGAGGGGTTGGTGGTGGCATCCTGGGGCTTGTAGGCGGCGATGGACTCAAAGTCTCCCGAGTCGGAGACGACGGTGGTGCCAGAGGCCTTGAGGGCGTCGAGAGAGTTGGACATGGTGGTTGTGGATGAGATGAAGGATGAGGAAGAGGTGAGAACGTTGTCCACTGCGGGATGTTATACGTCAGTCACTATTAAGTCCCCGGGCTCCGCTCCGACCCCAGTTCCCGATCCCCAGGGCGGACGTCATCATCCGCTCTAACATGGGTGAACCGTTAGTCAGGCTCGGCCAGGTTAGTCCGGCACGCCTAGGCGCGTGGTGCTCGCGTGGACATCGCGTGGTAAGAAGCCTATCTCCACACACGCCTCATCCCTCCACTCCCCGCTCGCCTAAATCTGCGGCGATCAATGACGTCGCAGCCGCCCTCGGATAGGCCACTTTTCCGCCCGATATCGTCATTTCCGGGCCCGGGTGGGTCGCGACTCCTCACACCGAGCTCCATCTCGCGACCGCATCTTGGTCTTGAAAAAAACCACTCACCACCATGTTCAGGCAAGCATCGAGGCCGCTCGCTCACAGGGCCGTCGCTGCCCGCTCATCCACACAGCTCAGCCAGGTCCGACATGCCTCCAACTTTCGGCGCTCAAAGCCGGGACGCTTCGTCGCCGGCACCTTTGCCGTCGGCACCGGCGCCCTCCTGCTCGCGTACTACTACGACTCGGAGAGCATCGCCCACGAGCACCTCATTATGCCTGCCCTCCGCAAGCTCTTGACCCCCGAGGAGGGACACAAGTTTGCCGTCAAGCTGCTCTCGCTCCCGTCGTGGGCTCGTCCCGGGGACATGGGCGTCGACGGGCCGGAGCTGCACACCGAGATCTTTGGCCTGCCGGTCCAGAACCCCGTCGGTATTGCTGCCGGCTTTGACAAGGACGCGCAGTGCATCGACGGCCTCTTCGACATTGGATTCGGCTACGTCGAGGTCGGCTCCGTGACGCCGCTCCCGCAGCCGGGCAACCCCAAGCCCCGCTTCTTCCGCCTCGAGGAGGATGATGCCGCGATCAACCGCTACGGCTTCAACTCGCTCGGACACGGCGCCGCCCTCACGCACCTGCGCTCGCGTGTCCACCGCTTCGCCAAGGAGCACCCCGACCTGTTCCCAAACCCTGACGCCGCCAACCTCGTCCCGCCGAGGGGCGTTCCCCGCTCACTGAAGAAGGACCACGTCCTCGGCGTCAACCTCGGCAAGAACAAGACATCGGCTGCCGACTCGGACGACGACTACATCAAGGGCGTCCAGCTGCTCGGTCCTTATGCTGACGTGCTCGTTGTCAACGTCTCGTCGCCGAACACGCCGGGCCTCCGCGCCCTCCAGAGCCGTGACTCGCTCACCCGCCTCCTCTCCGCCGTCGTCAAGGAGCGCAACGCCATTGCGGTCGACGGCCTCCCGAAGGTCGCCGTCAAGGTCACCTGCGACCTGTCCGAGGACGAGCTCGCCGACGTCGCTGCGTCGGTTCGCAAGGCGGGCGTCGACGGTGTCATCATCTCGAACACGACGATCCGCCGCGACCTGGGCCTGAAGAGCGAGAACGCGAACGAGACTGGTGGTCTCTCCGGCAAGCCCCTCTTCCCGTATGCGCTCAACGGTGTGCGCCAGCTCCGCCCCCTCCTCCCGCCCAACATTCCCATCATCGGCTGCGGCGGCATCTTCACCGGCCAGGACGCGCTCGACTTTGCGCACGCCGGTGCCTCGATGGTCCAGCTGTACACCTCCTTCGGCTACCGCGGTGTCGGCACTCCTCGTCTGATCAAGAACGAGATCTCGTCGCTGCTCGAGTCGCCGAACGGCCTCGCCATCACGTCGTCGTGGAAGGACCAGGTCGGACTGGGTTACGCCGCGCGCAACCTGCCGTGGGACGAGTCGCGTGTGGCCGCCGAGGCGGCGCAGATCCGCAACGAGGCGCAGTCTCTCGGCCGCTCGCTCCAGGACGTCCAGCGCCAGCAGAGCCAGAAGGAGCGCGAGCTCGACGCTCGCCGCCGCGTCCTCGACTCGGCCACCGACATCAAGGGCAAGGCGGAGCAGTACGGCCAGCAGGCTCACGATGCCGTCCGCGCCGGTGCCGAGAAGGCGCAGGAGCACGCCCGCCAGCTTGGCCGCCAGGCCGAGTCGTACGGCGAGCACGCCCAGGACAAGCTGCACTCGACGCTCAACGAGGCGGAGCGCAGGGCGCGCTCGTGGGCTGACCAGGCCAAGGACACGGCGCACGACGCCAAGCAGACCGTTCGCTCCTGGGGCCAGCAGGCGCAGGAGGGTGCCGAGGACGCGGCCCAGAAGGCGACGAGCTGGGGCCGCCGGGCCGAGGCTGGAGCCGAGAACGCGGCCGACAATGCGGCTCAGCAGGCCAAGAGCTGGGGCCGTCAGGCCGACGCTTCCCTGCGCGACGGAGCCGACGAGGCGGAGCGCAAGGCGCGCAGCTGGGGCCGCCAGGCCGACGCCACGATCCGCGACGGACTTGACGAGGCGCAGCGCACGGCGCAGAGGTGGGGCCAGCAGGCCCAGGACTCGGTCGAGGACACGAAGCAGCAGGCCAAGTCGTGGGGACGCCAGGTCGACGCCAACCTCCGCGACATCGGCCAGGAGGCGCAGGACGGCCTCCGCTCCGCTGGGGACCAGGCCTCGCGCGCCGGCTCCCAGGCCCAGGACAAGCTCCACAGCACGCTCAACGAGGCGGAGCGCGGTCTTCGTTCCTGGGGTCGCCAGGCCGATGCCACCCTCCGTGACGGCGCCGACGACGCCCAGCGCACGGCCCAGAAGTGGGGCCAGCAGGCGCAGGACAGCGTCGAGGACACGAAGCAGCAGGCGCGCTCCTGGGGCCGCCAGGTCGATGCCAACCTGCGCGAGATCGGACAGGAGGCGCAGGACGGCCTCACTGATGCGCAGCGCAAGGCCGAGCGCTACGGCTCCAAGGCGCAGGACGCTCTGCACTCGACCCTGAACGACGCCGAGGCGAAGGGCAAGCAGGCCTCTGCCTCGCTCCGCGACAGCATCGACGAGACGCAGCGCCAGGCGTCGCAGTGGAGCAAGGACGCCTCGGCCCAGGCGTCCCAGTGGGGCCAGCAGATCCAGGACAGCGTGTCCAAGGCCGAGGCCGAGGTCGAGGACTGGGCAGCCCAGTTTTCGCGCGAGGCGGCCAAGAAGGCGACCGAGGCGCAGAACGCCCTCCACGCTAGGCTGAACGAGGTCGAGCGCGCCGGTCGTGACGCCGCCTCGCAGGTTCAGGACAGCGTGCACGGCACGCTCCGCGACGCCGAGAAGCAGGCCGACGCGTGGCGCCGTACCGGCCGCCGCATGAGCAACGAGGCCGAGGCGCAGGCGCAGCACTGGGGCCGCGAGGCCAAGGACTCGGCGCAGGAGAGCCTGCAGAACGCGCAGTCGCGTGCCGAGGCTTTCGCCAAGGCTGCCTCTTCGCGCATTGGCGACAGCGTGAACCAGGTCGAGAAGAGCGCCGAGCACGCCAAGTCGCGCGCGGAGCAGTTTGCGCAGGCCGCCAGCTCGCGTCTCGGCGACAGCGTCGACAAGGCGCAGGACGCGGCGTCGAACGCGGCCGAGCAGGCCAAGTCTGCGGCCCAGTCTGCCGCCGACCAGGCCCAGGCGGCGTGGCAGTCGGGCGTGCAGCAGGCGCAGGACGCGGCCCAGACCGCCTCGGACTGGGCGTCGCAGTTCGGCCAGCAGGCCAAGGAGGGTGCTCAGCAGGCGTCGCAGACTGTGCAGTCTTACGCCAGCCAGGCGGCCAAGGACGCCCAGTCGGCTGCTGAGCAGGCGCAGAAGGCGGCCCAGGAGCAGTGGCAGCAGGCCCAGGCCAAGGCGTCCGAGCTCGCCGCCAAGGGCCAGGACGCCGTTCAGAACGCGGCCGACCAGCTCCAGGCTGCTTCCAAGGCGGCCAACGACCAGATCCGCGACACCGTCACCGACCTCGAGGCGGATGCCCAGCGCGTGAAGCGGTACACGTGGCTTGACGCTGCTGCCCGTCCCGCTACCGGTGGTCTTGGCACCGCTGTCGCCGGCCAGGCCGCGCGCAACGCCACCGCCGCTGCGACTGGAAAGGACCAGTGGGAGAAGGACGTCAAGGAGGGCGACAAGCGAATGGTCTAAGCGTCGTAATAGTAAGGGTCGTAGTAGCAGACTATCTTGATAGGTTTGACCGGAACTCTGAGCCAAAAGTACAAAGCATATGCATTAGTAGGAATCATCGTTGCGAGGCATTTCCACAAAGCGGTGGAGGTCCGGTGCCGGGGCCCCCGTAACGTCAACTTCGTCACTTCTCCATCCACCCAAACCACCATCAACCATGACGCGCACATTTGCTGCGCCGACGGCGACACCCGGATCGCCCAAGTCTCGCCACAGGTCGACGGACGAGTACCTCCTGACGGCAGTCACGGCGACGAGCTACATCGGCACGCTGCTCGCCCTCAATGCGCTCTCCTACCTGCCCCGATTCGACACATCCGGCTCCGTCTTTGGGCGCTGGGACTCCGTCCACTTCTTCTCAGTCGCGAGGAACGGGTACGAGTACGAGCAGCAAGTTGCATTCCAGCCTGGCTGGCATGCACTCCTTCACTCTGGCGCAAATGCGGTCGGCTCCATCCGTCAATGGCTCGGCATCGATCCTCCCCTGATCAGCAAGGCAGGCGGTGGGCGCGGACTCTGGGTCGAGGGCGTCACGAGCACACCGGACGACATCGAGATTGCCGCCATCGCCATCAACCTCATTGCACGGATTGCAGCGAGCCTGGCGCTGTATCGACTCACATGCCGGCTGTTCAACCGCAAGACGGCCGTCGCCGCCGGTCTGCTCTACGCGTACCCGCCCTCGCCCGCTGCGATGCTGACGTACACGGAACCGGCGTTCGCGGCGGCGTACTTTGCCGGACTGCTCGCGTGCTCGAAGAGGAGATGGCTGGGTGCGGCATTGTGTTTCGCAGCTGCGACCTCCCTCCGTGCTACCGGCGTGTTCTCCGCCGCTGTGCTGGCGTGGGCGCTCGTCTTTGCGCCCCGCCGTCCGGCTTCGCCAGACGTCAAGCGTTCGATTCCCTTCACGTCGTATGTTTGCGCCGCGCTCCGCGACCCCGGTCGCACCCTCATCCGCGCCGTTATCGCCGTGACCCTCGCTGGGATCGTGGCCGCCCCGTTCATCGTCTTCAATGGGTACATCTGGAAGATTGCCTGCCCCGGGCGCGAGTGGTGCAGCAAAAGCCTCCCACTGGCCTACACCGCCGTGCAGAAGATATACTGGGACATTGGCCTGTTCCACTACTGGACGCCGGAGCAGATCCCCAACCTCATCATCGCGCTTCCCGTTCTGATCCCGACACTGGCGGGCATTTGGGCGTACTTCTCGGGCAAGACACTCAGCTTGCACTCGGAGGCGGCGCACCGGGCCGACTCGCTCGCGTCCATCCAGGCTTCCACGACGTACGCGATCTCGTCGGCGCACAACGTCCGCGCCTCAGCGGAGGTGAAGGAGGTGAAGGGAGACGTGCAGGATGAGACGACGGGAGACGAGGTCGCAAGAGGACCCCTCCTCGATGCCGTGTACGCGCTCAGCCTCTTCCTCGCCCTGACACTCTTGTTCACGAGCCACACGCAGATTGCCCTCCGTCTCGCGGTTACTGACCCGACGCTGTGGTGGACCCTGGCTGCTAATGCGGGTATGCGCAAGGCGTGGATCTGGTGGTGCTTCCTCTGGGCTGCGGTGGGACTCGCGCTCTGGAGCGGGCACTATCCTCCTGCGTAAAGGGACGATCGGGTGGGGCAATGCATGTGACATAGTGACGAGGAACGGGAGTTATTGTGCCCACCGGGATCTCTCCTCGGCGGCCAACCCAGTTAACCATGAACCAGCTGCGACACAGCTGGTGGGAGCTGAAGTCACTGACGACTCACAACAGGCATGCATTGCAAGATGACCCCAAAGGGTCACGCGTGCGATTATGAAGTAGCACTGCAATCGCTCATCAGCAAGACGTCGGTCACTTCTGAGGTCATTTTAACAATCCATCGGCATTCGGCATTGAAACTGACGTCGATTGATGAAGACGATCGATCAACTTGGCTTCACGGCACCTCAGATGACTCTGACGCGTGTGGCGTCTGCGCACTGATGCCCGTCTTCGATGTATTCTGCGGACCACCCGCACTGATCGTGAGTCCAAATGAACCTTTCACAGAGTGAGTGCACACGGGGCTGTGCGTTCCCGCCGGATTGAGGGTCGCTCCGCCTTCTGCATTCATCGGTGTGTTCGTCCTCGGCGTGCAATTGGAAGACACCATCGAACGGAACGTGGGACTGTCCACATGTCCTCTTCCGTCGGAAGAGGCGGCCCTGTGTGCCGCATGCTGCGAGGCTGTGCCACCGGCACGTTTGGCTTCGGTCAACATGCATAACTTTCAGGTATGGTCGTATATAGACGATTCCAGGACAGACTCGAAGTCCAAGACCTCCCCATGCTTGCCATCACCACGCTCCTCCCCCTTCTCACTGCTGTCGCTGCTCAATCGCACGTCTTCACTGGCAGCCTGTGGTGGCCGGGCGCAGCAGGCACCGCGACGGCGGCCCACTCGGCCCCCGCCCCCGAGCCGACGGCAGGCCAGGCAGTGGCGTACTGCAACAAGACGCTCGTGCCGCTGTACAACACGCAGATGCTCTCGTGCAACACCGACCTGGGACCCGCCCCATTTGGGCCCGACTGCAAGGCGAACGACAACTATGAGGGCGGCAAGACGTACGCCTGCCCGCTTGAGCCGGTCGGCAGCCGGTGTGCGGAGCAGTATCGCCCCGCTGAGGGCAGGTACAACTCTACCTGCGACTGGCCCGCGCTCGGGGGCAACGCCAAGTGCAAGGAGACTCGCGACAGCGAGCTGTACAAGTACGACTGCCCTTGGTCGCCTACTTGGTAGACTCTCGCCTCCACCGCTGTAGACAGGGATAGGACATTGTCAATGTAAAACGCTGGCCAGCATCGACGTCAGTGAGCGGAGACGCAGATTGCTGTCCCAGAGGCGGAAGCATACGCTTCAGAGCGACGCCGGACGTCCACTTAAGATGGCCCTGCCTACTTACCAGTGGGTGGGCTTGGCGAGTCACCACGGACACTTGGCGTGCCGGCCGTGTCAGGAGCGACCGTGATTCGGAGTATTTTGCGGAATTTCAGACCACCTGGGTGTGTACGTTGATCTCACTATCGCTGCGGCTCCCGTCTGCTTTAGAAGACTGATAGAAAGGCCCCGGGAGAATGCATCGCCGACGACATGGCGGACTTGAGATGGACCAATGACGCCGGATTTGCCATGGAGACGATCCAGGTCAATGCCAAACTCCGTGCCAATACCGGGGTCGCGACGCCCATGACTTGCTCGCGAACTCTGCCTCTGTGATATCCGTGTCAAACCACTGTCGATGTCAACAAACCAGAGTGAGGCAGGGTGAACTCGATGATCGAGGCGAAGACACACGACCCCGACGGTCGAGACTTTGGTCATAATGTGCCGCAATCTTGTGGCTGCGGAGCTGTGAGTCACCTCCGGCGCCCTCGTCGTTTCAGCTCCGATGCGCAGTTGAAACGGGTGCGGAGCAACAACAGCGGCGACGATCATCGGCGAACTGCGCATGTTGGATATTCCGCCACATCGGTGCAGCTTCGAGATGCGCCCACGTGATCTGTTTAAGCACGCAAGCTAAAGCTCTGCCGGACGATGCTCCGCGCGGTCCGGAACTACGCAGAGAACCAAGAGCTGCGGAGGTATCTTTGGACATCTCCACAGGGATCTCGGTGCTATCAGGGCTCCTTTGGTCGCGATTCAGGCCCAAATTGTGTCGGCGCATACCTCCTCGGACCCGACACCCCCTGCATTAGTCAGCCCCACCCGTCGATGACTCTCGGTGATCCAGAGTCACATGCATATCTGCGCAGATCATGTATACGCTCCGCCCAGAAAGACATCGCAGTCTGTACGCGGTAGTCGTGTGCGCCTTTCGGTTCACACACCAAACCGAGCTGCCAAGCCCTTTTGCCGGCGGTAGCTGCGCGCGCACTAGGCTGAGACAAGGCCATGCCAGCGTCACGCGGTCTTGGCGGCCTTACCCCGGTCCGGCGGTATGCGTCCGATCGTGCTCGCGCGATCGCGCAGCGTCCGGCAAACGCGGCAAAGACGGGGGCGACTAGTGCTATCTTGGGCTCTCCTAACGGTTCTGGATCCTCGAAAGACGATTCAACACCAATCGCAATGCAGATTTGGTCGTACGAACGACAACGCAAAGGGGCCCAGGGGCGTCACCGCAGCAGGTGGGCATCACGTGTCAGGGTCCAGTGTACCAGACTGAATCGAAGGGCGCACCCGCGACTATACCGGAACGGGCAAAAACCCCCGTCACCCCACGTGACGGCTCTGGGACGGCGGCCCGAGGCTGGGGCCAGGTTCCCACGTCCCGGTGGGGTCAGGGCAGGGGATCGCCGTCGGGACCCTGAAACAACCCTGGCGACCGGCGACCAGCCAAACAGACGGCGTCCTCGGAGCCAATGATGACACGGCCAAGCACGCCAAGCCGTCATCGGCCCCATGGGTCCAACACCTCGCTTGCGCCCTCCCTCGCGCGCAACACCCAAGGGCGCAGCGCGTGATGTCTCAGGCGCCCGCACAGGAGTCCCACCTGGCCCGCCTGCCCCGCCTGCCGCCGGCGCCACCGATATAAGCCCCAGCCCCCCCCGCATCCGGCTCCCCAGACTCGCTTCCACCATGAAGAGCGACAAGCAAGAGGATCAGTACATCGAGCAGTACGACGACGCAAAGGCCGACGCCATGGCCGGCCGTCGCGGCTCGCACATGGTCGGCGGCATGATCATCGAGAACCCGCTGCAGGTGAGCACAATGTCGAGCGTGGCTGACGGAAGCGCTACTCGCAGGAGCAGGTCGCAGTCATGGGCCGCAAGTTTGCCGCGACGCACGACCTCGCCGAGAAGGAGGACCTCTTTGAGCGGGCGGCCCTCGTCGCGCGCGACCCCGACAACTTCCAGAGCCTCACGTGTCTCTCCCCCGAGGAGCAGAACCAGCTCGCTTTTGAGCGCGACCACAAGTGGCGCGTCCCCAAGATGCTCGTTTTCACCATGTTTGTCTGTGCCCTCGGTGCCGCCGTCCAGGGCTGGGACCAGACCGGCTCCAACGGCGCCAACCTGTCCTTCCCCGTCGAGTTCGGCCTGCTCCCCCCGCCTGCGACTGAGGGCGCCCAGCGCCGCGACTTGCTCCCACGTGCCGGCCCCGCCAAGGGCGCCGGTCAGAGCCGTGGCGACTGGATCGTCGGTGTCATCAACGCTGCTCCCTACCTTGCCGGCGCGATTCCGGGAGTCTGGCTCTCGGACCCTCTGAATCACTGGTTCGGGCGTCGTGGAGAGATCTTCATCACTGCTGTCATCCTTGTTGCGACTCCTATCGGTTCTGGCTTCTCGCAGACGTGGTACCAGCTGCTGGCGATCCGTCTGGTGATGGGAATTGGCATGGGCGCTAAAGCTGCCACTGTGGCGGTCTATTCCGCCGAGCTTGCTCCGACGCGCATTCGTGGCGCCCTGACCATGGGCTGGCAGCTGTACGTGTGCTTCGGTATCTTCCTCGGTTTCGCGGCCAACTGTGTCGTCATGAACGTCAAGGACATTGCGTGGCGCCTGCAGCTCGGCTCGGCCTTCATCCCCGCGCTCCCCCTCGCGTGCTTCATCTACCTCTGCCCCGAGTCGCCGCGTTGGTACATGAAGAAGGGCAAGTACCGCAAGGCGCTGCACTCGTACGAGCGCATCCGCAACGGCGAGATCATTGCCGCCCGTGACCTGTACTACTCGTACGTGCTCTACATGGAGGAGCTCGCCGAGGCCCGCGGCGCCGGCTACTTTGCGCGTCTCCGCGACTGCTTTGCCGTCCCCCGTATCCGCCGCGCGACCGTCGGTGCCTCCGTCGTCATGCTGGCGCAGCAGATGTGCGGTATCAACATTATCTCGTTCTACTCGTCCACCGTCTTCGTCGAGTCCGGCTTCTCGGACAAGCAGGCGCTCTACGCGTCGCTCGGCTTCGGTGCGCTCAACTTTACGTTCGCGATTCCCGCGCTGTTCACGATCGACACGTTTGGCCGCCGCTCGCTGCTGCTGTCGACGTTCCCGTTCATGATCATCACGCTGCTCGGCACCGGTCTCTCGTTCCTGATCCCGTACCACGAGGGCGGCTCCAAGGCACGCCTCGGTGTCGTCGCGACCTTTATCTACCTCTTCACCTGCTTCTACTCGGTCGGCGAGGGCCCCGTGTGCTTCCTCTACGGCGCCGAGGTGTTCCCGACCGTGCAGCGTGAGCAGGGCATGGCGTTCGCCGTGTTCGTCAACATGCTCTTCGCCGGTGTGCTCGGCCTCACGTTCCCCGCCATGAAGACGGCCATGACCCCGCTCGGCGCCTTCTGCTTCTACGCCGGACTGTGCGCCATCGCGTTCGTGCTCATCTTCCTCTTCGTCCCCGAGACCAAGGGCATCTCGCTCGAGGAGCTCGACGACGTCTTCAGTGTCCCGAGCGGCCGCTTCATCTCGTACCAGACCAAGCAGTGGCTGCCGTACTTTGTCAAGCGCCGCCTGCTGTGCATCTCGCGCGCGCAGCCTCCGCCTCCTCTCCGCGCCAACTACCGCGACCGCGCAAAGAGCGGCGTGCTCGAGGAGCCCGTCGACATTGCCGAGGTCGACGTTAAGGCGTAGAGATCGCAGAACAAGTTGTGAACAGTATAATACGAAACGGGAGGGGTCCCGAAGCTTATGCATACCTATTTTGAGACTAGCTGTACCAGTAGTTGGGCTGGAGGCGGAGCTGGGGTCAGCGGGTACGTTACTGCACTTACGTAGTCGGGAGAGATGTCCTGGAGCGTCGGGATGCCGACGTTGCCCGCGTCAGTGATGAGCTCCTTCTTGAGGATCTGGATGACGCGGTCGACGCCGTCGGTGCCGTACATGTTGCCAAACATGAAGGGGCGGCCGATACCGACGCCCTTGGCGCCGAGCGCGAGGAGCTTGAGGATGTCGCCGCCGTAGCGCACACCGCCGTCGGCCCAGATGTCGATCTGGTTCACGAGCTCGGGGCTCTCCTCGTGGATCTCGAGCAGCACCTCGAGCGGCGACGGGGCGCCGTCGAGCGAGCGGCCGCCGTGGTTCGAGACAATGACCGCGGGCACCTTGTGCTCGGCCGCCTCGCGGATCGTCTGCACCGACTGGATGCCCTTGAGCGCGATCGGGAGCTGCGTCAGGGAGCGCAGCTTCTCGTAGTAGTCCCAGGTGAACAGCTGCGCCTTGTCGGAGAAGAGCGACTGGGAGCCGACGCCGTACCGGTCCGCGCGCTGGCGGTTGCTGCCCGCGTTCGAGTCGACGGTCCAGATGAGCGCCTTGGCGCCGGCCTTTTCGACGCGGCGGATCAGCGCCTCGTCGTACGTAATGTTGCCATTCAGATAGATCTGGCGGAACATGGTCTGGTTCTGCTCGGCCGCGCCAAAGATCTCCTCAACGGTGAGGGACGAGTACGACGACGAGATGTACAGAACGTCATTCTTGGCGGCGCCCTTGACGAGGCCGAGCTCGCCGTCCTTGTTGCCGTCGAACGCCTTGGCGCAGGGCGAGATGTAGAAGGGGACCGAGAAGTTGTAGCCGAGGAAAGTCGTCTGGAGCGTGTCGGGGATGCGCGTGATGTCGACGAGCTGGCGGGGGCGCCAGGTGTAGCGGTAGTAGACCTCGAGGTTGTTGCGGGCGCTCCACTCGCCGGCGACGCCGTTGATGTAGTAGGTGTAGTTGGCGGGCGGGAGGTAGCGGCGCGCGGCCCACTGGAAGTCGGGCAGGCCGACCAACTGCGTGAGGTTGGCGAGGGTGCCGTTCGGCGTGTCGCCGAGGACGTCCTCGATGCCGGTGTCGGGCTCTGACAGGAAGGGCCGCGCCGCGAGGGCGCTGCCGAGGAGGGCGAGGTAAGTGAGACGCATGGTGCTTGCAGGACATCCTCTCTCGCCGGCTGCTTTATATGTGCGCGGCCCACCGAAACAAGCGCAGGAGAATTGCCTTGGCAGCACGACATCGCTAGACCCCAATGTCACCCCAATTCGGCCGCCAAGCTTTAACTGGATCTTGAGGAGCGTCGGCCGATACGAAGCAGCCGCGACATGCCGTCAGGGAGCGCAATGTGCATGAATTGTCAGTCGTCCTCGTGCGTTGCAACAGCCCAGCTGCCCCAGGGCTCAGGGCGTGATAAGCTTTGCCCAAGCCCCGGCCTTATCAGATTTGCAGGGCTGTCACCTGACCCTGGCGGTTAGAGCATCGGAGCGCAGTGCTTGATAATTGCAGAATATCCGCCGGAAACATGACGTAGCTTCTATGCCCTTCTATTTAGCTGCCTTGGCGAGGATCGTCTCCGCCGCGATGCAGATGCCGGCAAACACCTGCAGGTCGACGCCGGGCGCAACGCGCACCTGGTAGTCCTCCTCGCCCTTGGTCTCGCCGCCGACGCGCTGGTACCCCTCCTGCGAGTCGGCCGTGAGGATGGTGCCGATCGGGTGGTTCGACTCGGAGAGCCAGACAACCGCCTCGCCCTTGTACCAGTTGCCCTTGATCGCGAAGCGGCGCGTGCCCGACGTGTCCTTCCACCAGCCCGTCATGACAGACTCGTGGTCTGTCGTGACCTTCTGCGTCTTCTCGTTCTGCACCTCGAAGAACTCGTGCTGGTCGCGCTTGCCCTGCATCGTGCGGTGCACGCTGATGCGGTTCTTGATGTCGTACAGGTGCGTGCCGACCTCGTTCAGCACCTCCATCTTGTCGCGCGCCGAGCCGGGCGTCGCGGACGCCACGACGATGGTGTACCCATCCGTGTCCTGCACGGCGTAGTCGGACTGCATCAGCCGAGAACGCACAGACACTTACCCCCCAATCCCACGCGTTCTTGCGCAGGATGATGGTCGTCTCCTCGGAGCGCACCTGGTCCGGGTTGCCCAAGGTGGGCGCAACGGGCGTGAGCTTGATGCGGGGCGTGGCGAGCATGTTGTTGTTGAGAAGTCATGATCAGTGTTCCAGCGAGTTGTCCCTGACGTGACCGAGGCTACGGATGCATTACGCCTGGTCGGGCACTACAAACGGGGTCGGGCACGACCCGATCGTCACCTTGTCGTTGTTGCCCTTGCCGACCTCCATGCAGCGGTTGCCCGTGGAGCAGATGTTCTCGCCGGCCCAGCGCCAGTCGAGCTGCCACTTGTCGCTGTCGCACGGGGCGATCGCGACGTGCGCGCCGGCCGCGTTGCCAGTCGAGGGGATTTGGAAGCCGACGCACTTGTCGCCGAACTTGAGGTGGAAGAACTGTTCGTTGTTCACCTTTCGGCTCGGCTCCCACGTCCACTGCTGGTTCGGCGCAGTGTCGAAGCACTCGTAGACCTGGATCTGGTTGCCGTCGGTGAGGTCGCCCCAGGTGTTGTCGAGACAGACGTTCGCGCCCTGGCGCTTGATCGGGCCGTTCTGCGGCAGTGCCTGGCCAAGGGCGGAAGAGGCGGCCGTGAGTGCGATAAGGAGGGTGAACATGTTGCGTTGTTGTTGCTCAACCCGGTCTCTGCGCCGTTATATAGCTTCGCCGTCGTCTACAAGTGCCCACGCCGTCGACGTCGAGCCGCTGCATGACGTGAATAGAGTTACGCACCCGCGGACGCAAAGTCATTCAGTGCGATGGATGTACACGGAAAACCGGCGTTCGCCAGTGGGCAAAGAAGGCGCCGTGAGAATGAGCTCATTAGTATTCTGTGCGCGGCTCCGAGCGAGTTCCCACATCGACGTGAGTACGTGGTAATCGAGTAGGTCAATACAAGCGGACTGCTCTCACGCGTCACGCTGACGCCGTAATATTGCCCCACCAAACGGCTTCTAATTCCCTTGACCTGCGTCATGAGGGCCAGACTCACGAGCACCGCTTCGACGGACTAAGCCCTGGCAGCAAGTGTACCAGGCCGATCAGACTTCCGAGACGAGGTCTCGGAGAGTCTCCGTCGAGCTCGGTATTGATCACTTGACCACCGAACGAACACACCAATCTGAAAGCACCCGCGAGTCTACTAGTGAAAGTGGGGGTCCTGTCATCTACGTAAAGGCAGAGTCGGTGTGTCGATTAGAATGCTGCATGTATCGTTCGGGGGCGGCATTGCCATCATCGACTGCGAAGGATGGCCTTGAGATTAACACGCGGCCCTCGCGGCCTTACTCGAGGCGAGGTTGTGGCAACAGAACGCTCGACGGTGATTCGGGGAGGTCTGCAAGATGAGCGCTCTACCTTACTGATACACGAACTCTAAGCGCCTCCTATCAACGAGACTCAGGTCTTGTTCGAACAGCCCTCTCCAGAAGTTGTCCCCAATCCCCCCATAAAACTCAGCAGGGCATTCCATAAGAAGCAGGGATCGTGGCATTGAGAAAGGGGCGTTGCGAGATCTTTCGAAGTGGGTTTGGGGGTCGGCGGTCAACGCTAGCATAAGGGCTTGAGAAGCTTGAGCGAGGAAGGGGGCGAGATCGACTTCCCCACAGAATTGCAACCTGAATCTCCGGGTGCGCTCATCGGCCAGAGCTAAGATCTCCTCACAGGCGTTCCTCAGAGCTCTGGTCTCAGAAGACATTCGATCGTCGATCTTGCTTTGTAGCCATGTCTGCGTTTCCGACAAGGAGAAGGGCGTGGCACTCGGGCCCCCTGTTCCCACAGCAAGAGGAGCTACCGTCTCGCCGACGTTGATGAGATTTTGGCCCCACTCCGCCGACAGCGCCACCCTTGCTTTCAGCTCCGTGGCTCGTGCTTCCGCCGCAGTGATCTGTTTTGCTAGATGCTGAACAAGTGTCCCAACGGCGGAACCGCAGAAGAAGCCGACGGCCGCTGCCTCGTACTCAATCGGGATGTTGGGAAGTCGCGATGGGCCTAGCTTCAGGACGTCCAGCAGAAGCGATTCGATGTAGTCGGTTTGCTCCCATTTTGCAAGCGCTCCGTCGTGTCGACAGACGTGCATAGAAAGGAGCAATGATAAGCGCTGGCCCCAAGCGCGCATCGTCAAGTTTGACTTCCCGAAGTACATTGCATCCAACAGAGGCTCGATGATCGGCTTAACGGTTTCCTGGCAGAAGGGCCCCAAACCATTCTTCCCGAGGTCCTTCAGAATCACGAGTCCTACGCTGGGCATCTGGAGCAGCTTGGAGCACGCGACCGGGTCGAAGATCATGCTGCACGCCAGAAATAGGACAGTCAATCCGTTGACGGTGAACGGGTCGTCAAAGTGGCTCCGAGATCTGCCGTCTGCCATTTGCAGCCAGATCCCGCAGCGGGGGAATACGCCATAGAGCTGCTGGGCAACTCGCTCTGTGAAGTCGTTGTGACGGACCATGGATCCGACGTTCGAGCTGAGTGGAAGGAAGCGATATGGCTTCGGGAGCCACTTCAAGAAGTGCGGAGGCGGCATGGAGGACGCCTCCCACCTGACAACGTAGGCGGCCCAGTGGGCAAGAAGGGCGACATCTTGCACGATCGGCTCCGGAACCCCCAGCCAGTCGAGGCGCATCCGCGGTCCAGATCCCCAGAACGGGTCGTAGGGCACCGGTGTTTCTCTCCAACACCAAAGGTCCGGATTGTCCCAGTTTGGATCGGGGAATTCCACAGGCTCGGACGGGCAGAAAGACATCGCGAGCCGCTCCTGAATGCGATTCACACACCAGCCCACGGCTGCCGCGAGGCTCGCATTCGTAAGATCAAACTCCCATTTCCACATCGCGGAGAGGACGCAGTCGCCCACTTCGTGGTCACGGAAGGAATCGAACTCGAAATGAAATCTGATCCGACAATCGTCGTCAACGAAGTCACGGATGTTGCGGCAGAAGAGTCGAAAGCATCCCTCGGCGTTGCCGGAGCGTTGATCAGGATCCTTCCCTCGGACCAAGTCCACTATCTGATCGACGACGAGATGAAAGGCCCGCGCTGATGGTCAGCCAAGTCAGGGTCGCTCTCACTAGGCACCCGGCGGCAGTGTATGATGTGGCCGAAGCGACGCTGGATCTCCTTTGCCTCTTCGAGAGTGAGGTTGCCGGGCATGGGAATGGATAAGCATGGAAGGATCAGTCCTTGGTAACAGTCTATAACATGCAGAGAGCGGAGACGGGACCGACGCAGTCTTCCTTCTGGGGTCTGTGCACGCTCCAGTCCGGAGTTGCCACGGAGCTCTGTCCAACGACTAGGACGCTCAACACGGGCTCACTGAGTCACTCTGTCGTGCCAAGCCCGCGAAGACGCCACCAAGCCACCGATCACACGAATCGAGCTTCGAGGTTAACTACAGCGAAGCCTTGTGCATCCGTCACAGACATTCACACCGGTTGCGTGATGTAGCTCTATATGTACATCGCCGAGAGTTGCTCTCCTTGGAGGTAGCCTACCGAAGCACCGAAGTGACCCACTGAAGCACCAACATCCGCGTAGGCAATGACTCATGCCTACATCGATCGTGACGCAGAGCCTCGTGGAGGGAGAACTAGTGTCTCAAACAATACAGGCTGTTGTCTGAGTGAAGCTGCAGATCCCAACTGCCTCTGGTCGACTGGGGCGCATGGCATCCGGCGGCTTGACCAGTGTCATCCGTGAGCTGCATGCAAGGAACTAATTGGATGCTGCGCTGACTGCTGCACGGGGACTCGTGTCGGAGCGACGGCTGGAAGATCTGCGGATCCTGCAGTCAGCGTGGAGGACAACCCCTGCTCACAATAATCCATAGGCGCCGTGAGCGTCGTCATCCTGGTCGATCAAAGCCAGCTTCTTCTCGAAGAGGTTGGACCAGAATCGCTCGCGTTGTCCGTTGCACCGCTTGGACGGGCAGTCAACGAGGAACCGATATCTGGCCGAGGACCCGCGGGCGCGGATTGACCTGTCGTAGTGGGCTTGCGGGTCTGCGTCCAGCGCAATCTTGAGAGCTTGCGAGCCCTGTGTGCGGAACGGGCTCAGATCCACGTCCTTGCCGAATTTCCGGTCGAATTTGTACAGACGCTCATCGAAAAGCTCAAGAACATGGTCGCACGCGCTTCGCAGGGAGCTGGTTTGTCGAGCTGTCCTCTCGTCGATCCAATCGTGAAGTAGACCTCGCGTCTGTTCCAAGGAAAACGGGGTTGCGTAACCGCCACCGCTGCCGACAAGCATCGGGGCAACACTCTGGCCAACACTGACAAGGTTGGTGGTCCATTCAGTGGTTAGCGTCACGAGGGTTCTGTGCTTGCGTCCCTTGGCCTCCCTCTCGATTATGCGTTTCGACAAGAGCTGAATGAGAGTCCCGACAGCGTTTCCCGCAAAGAAGCCGGTGGCGGCCGCCTCATATTCGATCGGAATGCTTCTGATTCTCGACGGGCCGAGTCGCAAGACATCCAGCAGCAGCGGCTCCGGATAATCCGTCTCCCCCCACGTGGCCAACTTCCCGTTGGGTCGGCAGAGGTGCAGCGATACGAGGAGGGACAGTCTTTGGCCCCAGGCAGTTGTCGTGAGATCGCGCTCACCCTCAAAGAGAGCCTGGAGCATCGCCTTGACCTGCGGCCGGACCACCTTCGAGCAAAAGTCGCCCAGTCCTTGGTCGTGGAGATCTTTCAATATGCGGAGGCCAGCGGTGGGCATTTGCAGCAACTTGGCGCACGCCACTTCATCAGAGACAATCGTGCAGGCCAGGAACAACACAGTCAAGCCGCTGATGCCGGTAACCAGTCTGTCGACGAAGGGGTCGCGTTTTTCATCACAAGTGTCGGGCTTTTGGTACAGCCGTAAGTTGCAGTCGAGGAAAACGCCGTAGAGTTCCAGAGCCACCTTCTCGCTGAACTCTCGATGGCATACCATCGTGCCAACAACGTGGCTGATGGGCGGAAACTGGAATACTGGGCCGGAAACCCAATCGAACCTGAGGATATAGGGAGCCCAATGCCTAAGATGAACGAGTCCTCTGTCCTTTGATCCTTTGGTCGGCTTTCCGCAGCTCTCCAGCAGCATACTGCGCTGGCAGGGGTGGACCGCGCCGAACGTTCCACCTCTTCTGACTGTCGTTAGCTTGCGCGGTACGCTGCCACCCACTTGTCTCTGCCCTCCTCCAGGCGCCGACAGCTTGCCAGTCTGCACCCGGAAACTGCACCGGCTCCAAGTGGGACTGCTCTACCAGCGAGGCGGCAAGGTTTTCCTGAACCCTCGCCACATACCACCCTATAGCTTCATGAACAGAGGAGGCATCGATATCGAATGCCCACTTGAAGTCTTCGGAAAGCTCACACGCTCCTCGATGGAGTGCATATTGTCCATCATACGGAGCTGCGTCTTGATAAAACCGATTCTTGAACCCGAACGCCTTGCGAGAAGTTGGGTCGCAAAAGTAGAGGAAGGCGGATGCGGCATCCTCCGATTGGTACGACGGGTTTTTCAGCCGGACAAAGGCCACTATGAGGTCGACAACGTAGTGGAAGACACGTACTGGGGTTAGCTCTGTAGCTGCGGAGACTTACATGGCACTCGGTAACACACGAGAGGGCCATGGGTCTCTTGGATCTTGGTCGCCTCCCGTAGAGTAAGATGACCAGGCATGAGAAGTGTCAGAAGTGGATGATTGGCAAAGGGGTTTGCACGCGTCAAGATGGGATCTCCTTGGCATTCAACGGAGCGAGGTGAAGGCTTGTGCGTCCTGTGAGTATGATCACGGCAGGGGGCACTAGTACGAAGAAGCTGCATCCAGCCCCGAGCTTCAAAGGCCAGAGCGCTCGTGAATGTTTGCCCGCCGGACATCTTGCGACTCGCACGCTCAAGAGGCACTGTCTCAGCTTTGACCAGGAGGGGGATACGGGGAACAAACACTACCAGTAAACTTATCGTCATGATCGGCGATACTTCAAGTGTGGAAGTGGTCACTGATGCGCACCGCATGTTTGGAGTGTCCCCCATCGTAAGCTGAACAGCATGGGCCGCTGCCATCGCTAAGGACCCTGCGCCCTCCCAGGCCCCCAGCACTCAAGCCATCGCCTAGCCTTGGCCTGGCTATAAGCCAAACGCCTCCGCCATCGCCACCGCCTGGGTCACCGTCGCCTGGGCCCCCTTTGCCGGGGTCACCTCAGTCGGCGTTACCATCGCGCGCACCTGCGGTCAGACCCTGCCCGCCAGGGCCCTCCCCACCATTGCGACCATAGTGCCTCTCAATCAGGCGCTTCTTTGCCCTCGAGAAACCTGACATCCTCAAGTGCGCAAGCATGCTTTGAGGCCAATGCCACCATCGACACGTAAATTCCCTGACCGTGCTTGTATCGATTGCGAGTCATAGTTGTCGCTCAAAGAACGTCACATCTGAGGGGAGGGCATCTCAAGACACGGGGGACACTATCCGCTACGCTAAACGCTTCTTACATCTCTTGTGACTACAGCACTAGGAGCACGCAAAGCCCTTGACGAAGTGGTCGCCGAGGCCCTTGGAGAACTGCATGAGCCCCGTGGGCACGAAGATGGCGAACGTGGCGACGAACTTGCAAGCGTTGACGCGGAGCGAGGAGGGCGAGAGGAAGTTGGTGACGCCGCCGCCGAACTGGGCGAGCGGGAAGTTGTAGAAGGCGCCGGTCCTGCCGAGCGTGTAGCCGGGGTAGACGGTGCGGATCGAGTTGAAGAGCAGCGCCCACGTGAACATTTCGTTGGTCGACACGGGGACGTTGCGGCGCGACCAGCCGGGCGGGAAGCGCTCCCTGACGAAGAACCAGTCGATGGTCTCGGACGTGCACGACTGGTTCTGGCCGCGGAAGACCTCCATCGCGAACGCGCTCTCGGCATAGGCGACGAGGTGGCGGAGGGGGTTGAAGTCCATGGCGTGGTTCGAGTCGACCGAGTCCTTCCACGCGACGTAGCGCGACTCGGCGCACACCTCGGGGTTAATGTCGTAGCCGTTGGTGCCGAGGCGGTGGATGATGTCATAGTAGCGGTGCAGCTTGGTCTCGTTGACGTGCACCTGGTCGCCGATGATCGAGTCGTCGCGCGTGACGCTCGCGTCGCCCTCGATGAAGCCGTGGTTCGAGAGGCCGACACCGGTGCCCTGGGTGCCCGCGCCGATGGAGATCTTGAGCGTCTTGATGTCCGCCTTCCACACGACGCCGGCGATGGCGAGGATGCCGGAGAGCTCGGGCGACATGGACAGGCCCTTCCACACGCCCATCATGAGCTCCTGCGGGGTACAGATGCCGTTGCGGGGCAGGTAGCCGTGGTTTGCGAGCGTGTTGAGGCCGGGGCACGGGCCGCGGATGTCGCCGGGGCCCGGCGCAATCCACGGGTGCTCCTCGTCCTCCTGCTCCCCCCAGATGGGCGGGATCGAGCGGTCGAGCTTGTACGCCTCGTAGATGGCGTCCTTGGTGAGCTGGTCGCGCGGCACGTCGACAAGCTGCGCAACGGGGAAGCCGCCAAACTTGGGGTTCGCATGGGCGTCCGCCTCGATCGCGCGGATGCCCTCGGTGACCGCGTTCGTAAGGCCGGTGATGTCCTGGTAGTTCATCGCGCGGAAGACGCCGCCGAGCGAGTCCCACAGGTTGATGCCCTGGTACTTGAGCGGGTCGAAGATGCTAGCGCGCTCGTCGAGCGCGGCAATGTCGGCAGCGCCGAGTCCCGCGAATGCGGGGAACGCTGCCGCGGTGGGGAGAAGGAGCAGGCTGAGGGCGACCATGGTTCGTTGGAGTTCAAGACTGCGCTCTGTCACGTCTTTATAGTCCGAACTTGTCACCACTTCCGCCTCCGCCACTGGCAACCCTAATCATTGCTGACAGGATCGTCGACGCGTTTCATTTTGTGGAGCGACATCCCGTCGAGCTTCCGGAACATCGAACGGTACCTTAATAGACTGTTTGATGTGCGTAAAGCACGGGTGAGACTGTTGACTCTCGATCGTTAATCGGCCCAAGAGCTCAAGTCAGTGATAAAGTATTCCCCGAACTCGGTCAATTCGACGCAATCCGAAGTTGAGAGTTTTGAGTGTTCCCGACCCCTCGCTCCGAAAGCATCTCGACACTGCCCGGCCGGATGCCCATTTCTCGGAGCTATCGCCGCAACACAGTTCATGACAAGCTTTTGGAGCGGACCCAAGAAACTCACAGTCCAAGGTGGCGCTGCACGGTGAGCATACCCCGAGTGCCGAGCGGTCTTGAAACCGCCCTTTAGGCGGCTCACGCCGGACACGCCCTCATGTCGCCGTTTCGGCACAGAGTATCCATCATCTCGTGGGACACGGCACGGTCTCGGCGACATGTGATCGGATCTGCAGCTTCTGGAATGATTCAAAAGGCGATTGTCAAGGTAGATCAATCCTCCATAACTCACCGAACTGCCAAGTGGCGGTTCGACCTGCAGGACCTACCAATTGTTGAGATTGCTGGCAGACGCTCCTGGTTGCAGAACTCCTCCGATACGCATGCTTGGGGAGAGAAATGTACTGCAAGCGTGCTGTCACGCATGCATGTTCCCTCAGAGTCACTGCCGACTTAAGGTTGTCAGTCGCCAGGCAGGCACTGCAGGGCCGAAGTTTATCCAGCGGAGAAGCACGCTTCACCGTGCCATGAAACGGTCAAGTTGACCTTGCGCCTCGCCGGTGACTGTGGCTGATCTCCGAGCTCTCGGGACCACAAGCTCGCGGCACCCGGCGACAGCTGCGCACGCCTCGTACGCCGCTAGACACGCCGCGCTTATCTCGCGTGACAGTATTGCCCTGGCATCGCTTCCTCTCAAGACGCATCAAACGGGTATACGCGTTATGCATCATGGGCGTCAAAGTGGTGCCTGACGATGGCCGGGACGTGTTTCATACAACGGTGGGTCGAGGATTCTAAGGGTTGGCGTCGAGATACTTTTGCGCGCGGCCGAGGGCCCAGATGCAGAAAATGAACTTGAAGGCGGGATAGTCGATGGCACAGTTCTTGTTGAAGATGCCCTCCGTGTCCTCCTGCAGCCAGCTGCCGTCGGGGGCGCTGGCGGCTCATGATCAGCTGGCAGCCGCGGCGGATGGCCGCCGTGTCTGGGCAGCGACCGTAGATAAGCGCGAGCAGCGCCCACGCCGTCTGCACGACCTGGCTCTGCTCGTGCTGCGCGTACTGCAGCGACACGCACGACATGTACGTCTCGCCCCAGCCGCCGTCCTCCATCTGCTTGCTAAGCAGGAAGGAGCACGCGCGGCGCACACTTTCGCTGTTCTCGTACGTCTCGCCCGCGATCGCGAGCGACTCGAGCGCAAACATGGTCGCGTACGTGAAGCAGATGCCCCACGAGCCGTACCACGAGCCGTCGGGGCGCTGCACCGAGTGGATCCACCGGATCGCCTTGTCGACGCACTTTTCAATGTCCGCCGCGCGGTACTGCGCGTCGAGCTTCTTGAAGTACGTGAGGGCGGACAGCGCACTCGTCGTGCACTCGGGGTACATGTAGTCGACCATGATGTCGCCGAACACCTCGGCGGCGTTGAGCGCCTCGAGCTTGGCGCTTCCGCGCATCAGCTCGTACGACGCGAACCCGCCGGACGGATTCTGCATGCTGAGGAGCACGTCGACGGCGTCGCGCATGCGGTCGATCGTGACGGGCTTGTCCGTGTACGACAGGCTCTGGAGCGCGATCACGCCTTTGAGTCCTTCGGCCGTGCAGTCGGACACCGTGTACGACTGCTCGGGCGTCGAGAACGGCCACGCGCCCTTGGAGCTCTGGCGGTAGCCCGCGCGGTACCACTTGGGGTTGTGGCGGATCTGGCACTTGTCGAGCCAGTCGAGCATGCCGAGCACGGTCTGCTTGTTCTCGGCCTCGTCCGCGAGGCCCGTCTCGACGACCGCCTGCGCGAGGAAGGAAATGTCCCACAGCTGCGAGCCGTTCGTGCCCGTCATGAACAGGCCGTCCTTGGACAGCCACAGGAAGTCGTCGACGCGGCTCTTGTGCATGCGCACCGCCTCCGAGTCGGGGCCCTCCTGCGCGAAGCGGCAGATCATGTTGAACGCCTTGGAGACGGGTCCGACGGTCTGGTACCCCGTGTTCTCGTCCTCGTACACGATCTGGCGGTACGCCGCGCGCATGCCCGCCTTGCGCAGGCCCGGCACGCACGGGAGGTACGGCATCTTCTCGTAGACGCCGAGAATGGCATTCAGCGCGTCGTAGACCGGGTGGTGCGGCGAGTACAGATCGACCTTGTGCGTGTTGTTGCGCTGCCGCGGCCAGTCGATCGACTCGTACGGCTGCACGTAGATCTCCTTGCGGAGCTCGCGCACGAGCTCCGTCTGGGGGGCGACAAAGCGCGCGCCCCACAGCCACGCCATCGGGGTGAAGACGAGTCGCACGTGAATCCACCACCGCCACGGTGCGAATGGCACCCAGTCCGGCAAGCACCTGTTGTTAGCGCGGCGCTAAAATCATCGTACCATAACTCTGGCGGCGTCGGGTTCACGCCCTCCCAGTCGTACGCGCCCAGAATGCTGAGCCACACCTTGCCCCACGTCGGGATCGCGACGGCGCCGCCAAACTCGTGAATCTTGGCGCGGATCGCGGTCATTGGCCCCTCGTCCGGCCCCATGCCGAGCATGCGCAGGCAGACATAGTTCATGACCGTGCCGTACACCGTCGGGGGCGCCGCGGTGTGCAGACCCCAGCCGCCCTCGGGGCGCAGCTTGTTGAGGAGATACCGCTTGAGCTCGTCCTTCTTGGGCTGCGGGAGCTCGACACCGCAGACCTGGAGGGCGATGATGAGGCCGGGCGTGAGGAAGAGCGGGCCGCCGTACTCGGTCGCAAAGTGGCCGTCCTCGCTCTGCAGCTCGCGGTAATAGCGCAGGCCGTTTCGTGCCGCCTCGAGGGGCGTCTTGGCCTTTGGCTGGTCGGGCAGCCCGGTCGGCTCGCCCATCGAGTACTTGTCGACGGCGGTCTGCGGCCAGGCATCGCGCTGCTCGGGGGGGAGGTAGAGCCACTTGTGCTGGCCGTGCGAGTCCTCGGAGACCTTGAGGCGCCAGCCGGCAGGGTCGGTGCGGAGCGTGTCGGCGTACTGCCGCGCCTGCGTCGTGATGTCGACCATGGTGATGCAGAGTGAAGAAGAAGAGGAGTCGTTCGATCATTGATGTCGGGCAAGTCTTGGCCCGGAGATGCGGGGTATACGGAGATCGGATCGACGTCCGTGATCTGCGGACAGATTTGACGCGTCGGTCAGCGCCGGTGACTAAACGCGGACGTGTGTCTTACGTAAACCACTTTTTTATCGTTCGATCGAGGCTCAATGTCCGTGGCGCAGTCGCCGACGACGACGCCGCTTAAAACCGCATCGTTTGTTGTTGTTTCCTCACCATCGGCACCATGGCTAACGGCACGAACGGCTCCACGAACGGCGCCAACGGCGTCCGCCAACGCAAAAAGACCTCCGAGGTCGTCGCGTCCGGCGAGTCGACCCAGATCATGAACGCCATCCCCACCGCCTACGGACAGGCGATGGACAAGAAGCTCGACGAGCACCAGACCTACGAGTTTGGCGGCCCCGTCGGCGTCACCGCCATGATGCTCGGCTTCCCCGTCCTCATGTACTACCTCTGGATCTGCCTCTGGTACTACGACGGCGCCCTCGTCCACCCCTCGAGCCTGTCCGACGTCGGCCCCTTCCTCCAGCGCATGTGGGCCCACTGTGTCGACGGCGCGTACCCGACCGCCTTTGCGTGGGGCACGTACCTCGGCCTCACCGCGATCGAGCTCTTCTTCGCCTGGGTCATGCCTGGCGTCGAGCAGCACGGCCTCCCCGTCCCCTCCCTCGGCTACAAGACGCTCCTCTACAAGTGCAACGCCCTCTGGTCGTGGTACGCGACGCTCATCCTCGCTGGCGTCCTGCACTACACCAGCATCTACCGCCTCCCGTGGATCATCGAGAACTTTGGCGGCATCATGACCGTCGCCATCGTGACCTCGTACACCATCTCGGCGACGATTGACATTCTCGCGCGCACCATGCACTACGGCGGCGCGCCCCTGCGCATGTCCGGCGTCGCGGTGTACGACCACTTCATGGGCGTCTCGCTCAACCCGCGCCTCGGCCCCATCGACCTCAAGATGTTCGCCGAGGTGCGCGTCCCGTGGGTGCTCCTCTTCCTGATCTCTCTCTCGGGCGTCGTCAAGCAGTACGAGGACCTCGGCCACGTCACGTACAACATGTTCCACATGCTGCTCGCGACCGGCCTCTACATCAACGCGTGCGCCAAGGGCGAGCAGATGATCCCCCAGACGTGGGACATGTTCCACGAGAAGTTTGGCTGGATGCTCATCTTCTGGAACATGGCCGGCGTGCCCTTCACGTACTGCTACCCGACCATCTACATGGTGCGCGCGGACCCGTCGACGTACGAGTTCCCCACCTGGGCGTGCGTCGCCATGTTCGTCACGCTCCTCACCTGCTACTACATCTTTGACACGAGCATGGCGCAAAAGTCGGCCTTCAAGATGCAGCAGCAGGGCGAGTACAAGCCCCGCAAGGCGTTCCCGCAGCTCCCCTGGAGCGTCGTCGAGAACCCCACGTTCATCCAGACCAAGCACGGCAACAAGCTCCTCACGTCCGGCTGGTGGCGCTACGTGCGCAAGCCCAACTACTCGGCCGACTGGATCCAGGCGCTCACCTGGGGCCTCACCGCCGGCTTCAACACGCCCATCACGCTCTGGTACCCCATCTTCTTCCTCGCCGTCCTCACGCACCGCTGCGGCCGCGACTTTGAGAAGTGCGAGCGCAAGTACGGCGACGACTGGGACGAGTACTGCAAGGTCGTCCGCTGGCGCTTCATCCCCTACGTCTACTAGACGCATCTAGAATTGCTGCACATAGAATGCATTACATGACGACGCATCCCTCGTTGCCGGCCAGCGCACCCAGGTCGAAGCCCTCGGGGAGCTCGCCCATGATCTCGTTCGGCGGGCCGCCGAGATCCTGCATCTCGCCGACGAGGCGCGCGACCTCCTTGCCGTCGACCGAGTCCTCGTAGTTTGGGCGCTTGAACACGTCGACAATCTGCTTGACGAGCTCGTGCTGCTTCTTGTACTTTTCAATGTCCGCCGCACTGACGTCTTTCGGCGGGTTCGCGAGGTACTCGGGGTACTTTTGCGCGAGCTCTGCCATGGGCTCCTCGAGCACCTCCTTGCTCATGAGCTGCGCCATCATGCCGTCGAGCAGGCCGCCGAGCTCGTCGTCGTCGTCGCCGAGCCCCTCTAATCCGTCGAGCGCCGAGGGGTCGGTGCTCAGCTGTTGCAGCAGCGCGGCCAGGTCGCCCGGCATGCCGTCGCTGCCGCCGCCGGCGTTCGAGCCGCCCTGGTTGATGTTCTCCATCGCCTTTTTGATCGTCTCCTCGAAGCTCGTCGGCTTGCCGGGCTTGGGGGGCGCGGGGGGCGCGCGCGGGTTCTTCTTGTCCACGCCGAGCGCTTCGAGCCCCTCGCCGCTGAGCATCGCCTCGAGCGCCTGTTGGAACGCCTTCTCCTCCTCCTCGGCGCTGAGCTTCTTGGGCGACTCCGCCTTCGCGCTCGTCTCGCCGGCCATGGGCCCGGGCGGGTTCTCGTTCGCGAGCTGGCGCAGCAACGACTCCATGCCCTCGATCAGCTGGGCTTCAAACTCTTCGCTGCCCTCAGCGCTGGGACCGCTGGGGCCTCCGGGTGCAGGTGCCTTGGGCGCGGGGGAAGCCGAAGCAGAAGTAGAGGCGCCCTGTGGCCGCTTGCCAAGCGCAGACTTGGGCTTGTTGAACGAGTCGAGCACGTCTGCTGTCAGCGGGGTCAGCGTGATGCTCACCATCAAGGTCGTCGAGGTCGTCATCGTCGTCATCGCTCTCCACGCGGGAGCGGTAGTCGTCCTTCGAGGGCGGGGCGAGCCTTGCTCGGGGACGGTGTGTCCTTGGTCTCTTCCTTCTTCGTGACGCCGGACATGGTGTGGATGGTGATGGCAAGTGTTGGAAGGGGACTTTAGTTGCCGGTAACCGGAGCGTGGTCGGGCCCCGGAGACAAACACGTGACCCAGGTGGGCGGCGCTCCCCGAATCGCCGTTGTTTTCCCGGTGTTCAGCCGCAGGTGGAGGTCCCAAAAGTCTGTTCCGCATCATCCACCATGCGCGTACGGCCAGCGTTGAGCTGGCTACCGCGCAGCTACTCGACAGCTGCCGTGCGGCTACCGACGCTCGAGGACCTCTACTTGAAGAAGGGTGACAATGGTGAGTAAGCTGACTGGCGAAGCTGACCCCAGTCGTCGTGGCAATGTCTGGCGGTGTCGACTCGTCTGTGACGCTCAGCGTTCTGCGCGAGCTGCCGCTCAACCTCTCGGTCCTGTTCATGCGCAACTGGGACCCGCTGCTCTCTGAAAACGCCGACGAGCTTCCTCTGTCTCTTTCGTACGGAACGCCAGCGACGCACTCGCCTTGCTCGTGGGAGCGGGACTGGGAAGACGTCAAGCGCGTTTGCAAGCACGTCGGCATCCCGCAGTCGGACATCCGGCTCGTCGACCTGTCGAAAGAGTACTGGACACGAGTGTTCGAGCCTGCGATTGCAGTGTGGGAGGCGGGCCAGACCCCGAATCCAGACGTCGCCTGCAACCGCGAAATCAAGTTTGGCGCGCTGATGCAGCACATTCCGCCCGGGCACTTCCTCGCAACAGGTGAGTCAGGTTTAGATCTAGCTGACATTAGGCCACTACGCTCGCGTTAAGCGGTCTCCCGACGGCGCAACTCTGCACCGCGCGCTCGACGCCAACAAGGACCAGACATACTACCTGAGCCAGGTGCGCGAGGAGCAGCTTGCCAAGGCTGTATTCCCTCTCGCCGGAATCCCGAAACCGAGCGTCCGCGACCTCGCACGTCACTTTAATCTTCCGACGGCCGAGCGCGAAGAGAGCATGGGCGTCTGCTTCATCGGCGAGAGGGGCAAGTTTGGCGACTTTGTCTCGCAGTACACCTCGCTGGCGGAGCCGGGATACTTTGTCAACCTCGAGGGCGAGCGCATGGCGCCGCATCGCGGCAACTGCTACTACACGATTGGGCAGCGGCCACGACTCGGCGGACTTCCGGGCGGGCGGTGGTACATTGCGCGGAAACACGTCAACGGCAACGACATCCTCCTGGTGCAGGGGGCGGACCACCCGGCTCTCTACTGCGAGCAGCTGTGGTCGAGCGACTTCAACTGGATCGCTGGCCACCCGCCAGAACACATTGACAACGCTTTGATTCAGATCCGGCATCGCATGGAGCCGGTCCCGGGACGCGTGTCGGTCGAGGGAAGGGTCAGGGTGGACTTTGACAAGCCCGTCGGCGCCGTCGCCGAGGGCCAGATTGTCGGCGTGTGGGACGGCGACCGCTGCCTCGGGAGCGGCGTCATCGAGGAGACCAAGACGAGTGCATAGACTGTTGTACCACCATGTATGCATATACACAACTCAGCGAGTATGGCTCTGGGACGCATTCGCCACTAACGTTTACGTAAGCCCATCCACCTCCACTTTTCGCCTTTGCCGCCCGGATTTCTCGACCACCCACACCACCATGTCCCGACTCGTTCGCCTCTCGCGGCCGCTGGCCCGCGCGCCGAGGAGGGCGTACTCCGACCTGTCGCACACGACGCTGCCTAAGATGCCGCCCACGATGCCGCGCGAGGACTACGCCTAACCGACAATGTACGCGTTCAACATGCTCGGCAAGACGGTCAAGTATATTGTTATTGGTGGCGCAGGACTCGCCGCGCTCTCGCTGGCCGGCTGGGAGGCCGCGCACCTCTACATCGAGCACCAGATGCCGTCTGCCAAGTCGAAGCCGGGCAGCCACGGCTGGGAGGAGGAGAACACGAGCTGGACGGGCGAGGACGGCGGCACGACGTCCAAGCTGAGCTGGAAGGCGCGCATGGCGCTGCGGGCGGCATGGCTGTGCTGGGAGAAGGGTGCCGGAGTGCCGGGCGCGATCTCTACACGGCAGAGCATCCACCCGCAGCTCAGCGGCGCCATTGGCGGGCTGAACAAGATCGACCGCGGATACGAGCTCGCGGAGCAGTACATCGACGTCGCAATCAAGGACGCCGAGAAGCGCGGCATGGTCTTCCCGCCGCACGAGGGCGCCGACCCCGTCGCCCTCGACCTCGTCACGCTCAAGGCGTCCATTCTGGAGCGCATGGGCACGCCCGACACGCTCGAGCAGGCGCGCGAGCTGTACGAGGACGTTGCGCGGACGCCCAAGCCGCAAACCGAGCTGAACCAGGCGCTCTCCATCCGCCTCGCGCTCAAGCTTTCCGACCTCGCGAACCGGGCGGGCGACTCGGCGGACGCGGCCAAGTGGCGCCAGTGGGGACTGCAGACAGCCGGCGTGCAGATCCCGGAGCCGCCAAAGAGCTCGTGGTGGTCCAAGCCGAAGCCTGAGCCGGTGACGGTGCCAGAGCTGGGCGCCCCTGTCCGCCGTGCGACTGTTGCGCTCCTCCTGTCCGACTCTGCGCTGGCCGCGCAGTCTGGCGACCTCGACCACGCCGCCCGCGAGCACGAGGTTATCCGCGCCATGATCCCGACACCGGAACGGCTCGTCACGCCGAACAACACGAACGCTCCCGAGGTGCTCCACAGCGTGTGGCTTGCGCAGCGCCGTGCCCTGCTGGACCTGTACCGCGGCTCTGTTGCGCACGCGCAGGACCGCAAATCGACGGCGCCTTTGGGAACGATCGCGCTGGCAGCGGAGGAGTCTGACGCGGTGATTGCCGCCCTCGAGCCGCTGCCGGCCGCTTACAAGGGGCCGCTCCTCGTCCCGGCCGAGCGCCTGCGCCGGGAAGCCCTCCAGACCGGCGCCGAGGCGCACTTTACCGAGGGCGTGCTCGAGGAGAAGCAGGGCACGGAGCCCGCCCTCCTCAAGGCGCTGGCGAGCTTTGAGCGCGCCATGAGCCTCGCTGCGCTCGAGAGCGGCAGCAGCGACATCCGGGGCGAGAAGGAGGACGAGGGCGTCGGACGCTCGCCCGAGTGGACGCGCTACGCCCGTGCGTACGACCGCGTCAAGGCCAAGCTGCAATAAAGAGACTCCAGTGATTATGTATGCATTTACTAGTTGAAAAACCCGCGCTCCTCCAGCTGCTTGTAGACCTCGGGGCGGGCGGAGCGGACCTGCGCGTCGGTGATGCGGCGCCAGATGGGGAGTCCGACGGCCGCGATCAGGCCGTAGACATAGTCGAGGGGTCCATTCGACGGGACCGGGCCGCGGGACACGCTGCGCACGAGGTCGGTGACGAGGTCGTTGGTGATCTGGTACTCGCCGCGCTCGATGCCGCGGATCAGCAGGCCAGCGGCCTTCTCGGGCGCGATGGGTGTGTCCCCCTCCTCAATCTTCTTCGTGATGGCCGGCTTGGTCTTTTGCTCGTTCTCGTACCCGGGCGACAGGATGCCGGCGGGCATGTACAGGTGCACCTTGATGCCGTACAGCTGCAGCTCGGAGCGGAGCGAGTCGGCGAGGCCGCGGAGGGCATACTTGCCCGGCGCGTAGGGGCTGTAGCCCGCAAAGGACGTGTAGCCAAGGAACGACGAGACGAAGGTGAGCGTGCCAGACACGCGATTCTTGACCCAGAGCTTGGTGACCGCGTGCGCCGTCCACGCGGAAACCCAGTACGTGCCGTCAAAGCCCTGCCGTCAGCACAGTCTGGGCGTTACTCACCTGCTGAAGATCGTCGCACGACGCGTCGATGAAGAGCTGCGGCTTGCTGAATCCGGCGCAGAGGAAGACGTAGTCGGGCAGCGCGCCGACGAGCTCGCACGCGTTCGTCAAGGCACGGTCGCCGGCATCCTTCGACATCAGGTCCGCGCTGACAGCAAAGATCTTCTGCGACGGCTTGGCGAGCGCCTTGAGCCCCTCGACGGTCGCGGCCGAGCGCTTCGCGTCGCGCGCGACGATGACGACATGCGCGCCGCGGCGGACCAGCTCCTCGGCGAGCGACTTGCCGAGCCCCGCGGATCCGCCGGGGATGTAGCAAAACTATAGTTAGCGCAATCCACGCGCAGCGCACCTTGCCCGCGACATCGAGGCGCTTGCTGAAGAACATGGGCGAGATCAGGACGGCAAGGATGGCGATGATGACCGCGATCATGGCGGATGAGGTGTCACCAAAAGTTGGAATGTGGAGGTCCCGAATACATCAACATCTACATCCGTCGAATCTCGACGTCTACATCGGCTTCTCTACACTCCTACTCGTTCAGAGCGGCCCTGGCCATCGCGAGCACGCCGTTGAACGTCTCATTTCCGCCGATGAATCCGCTCGCATGCACAAAGACACCGCCAGGGATGCCCGACTCCTTCGAGAGCTCCTCGTCGCGGAGGCCGCGCCAGGCGGCGGGGAGCGACTTGCGGTTGGTGAAGCTGTCGGGCGACTCGGGGACGCACTGGATGCGCCACTTGGAGTTCTCGTTGTCCGGGTTCTCGGGGTAGAGGACGTAGAGAATCTTGGTTTCCTTGGCCATGGTCGGCTCGAGCGAGAAGAGGTGGTCCTTCCAGGGGGCGGACTGGCGTCAGCGACATCACTCTTCCACGGACCTCATTCACCTGCTTGAACACGACAATCTTGCCCGAGGGGTCGACCTCGTGGCGCTTCTCGAGCGCCTCCTTGACGACGTCGCGCGCCGGGAGCCACGCGTTGGCAAAGTAGTCGAGCTGCTGCAGGAACTCGTCACCGGTCGTCTTGGACGCGACGGCGAAGCGCGCGTCGTAGTCGTCGTCCGACGCGGGCTCGTTCCAGCGCGGATTCAGGCGGCGCACGCGCGACGACAGGTCGGTGCGCTGCGCGTACGCGAGCTCGCCCTGCGCAATGTTGACGCCGTTGTCGATGCCGTCGATCGACTCGATCAGCTCGCCGTAGAGCTGCAGCCAGAGCGTCTCGACCTTGGGGTCGCTCTCGGCGACACCGAGCTGCTTGGCGATGATGTGCTTGCCAAAGTGCTTGTACACGAGGCCCGCGGACGAGAGCTTGGTGCGGTCAAAGCCGCCAAAGCCAAAGACCTCGGTGAAGCCGCGCTGGTGGTGGTCGTAGCGCTGCTTGGCGGGGTCGTACACGCCGCCGACATCGACGACAATGTCCAGGGGGTCGACTACGGTCAGCGCGTTCGTCACGGCACGTACGCTTGGCGGGGTCGCGGCTGCGGACGAGGTCGGCGTCCTTGAACTCGTCGGTGAGACGGAGGAGGAAGACGGCGAGGGCCTCTGATGTCAGCGAGAACGAGGGGAGACTGACCGTCACAGTGGAAGGTGCCCGAGTGGGTGCCGATGACCTTGGTAGACTTCATTTTCTTTGCGACGGGGCTGGACATGTGAACGAGGCGAGGTCGCAGCGATGTCAACGTCCTGAGCATACGGTGAACACCGAAAACAAAAACATTATCGAGAGCGCTATTGGACACGCGAACCTTATTCAAGCCCCCGCTTCATGACGTACATGAGAAAGTCCAACATCGACCGCATTCTCCATCTCACCATGTCCCGCGCATTCGTCAGGTCCCTCCGCCTCGCCCGCACCGTCCAGCGCGCGTCGGCGAGGGTGGTCCCGTGGGCTGTCCCCCGTTACCGCCCCGCTTTCCGAGGTGAGGCGCATCGAAAACACGGCTGACGTTAGGCTACGCCTCTGGCCCGGATCCGATCTCGTCCTCCGACTCCAAGCTGCAGCACGCCCAGAGCCTGCTCGAGGACGGCACCCACGCCCTTGAGCAGGGCGACGTGCAGAAGGCCAAGGACCTGTACGAGCAGAGCGCTGCCGCGCTCCCGACGAGCGGCGCCTTCTTCAACCTCGGCGTGTGCGAGTACCAGCTGCGTGAGTCGGTGGCGCCACTCGCTAATGACAGAAAACCTGCCTGCCGCGATCGAGGCATGGAAGCAGAGCATCAAGCTCGAGCCGAGTGCCGACGCCTACACCAACCTCGGCTCGGCGTACATGATGAGCCAGCCGCCGAACGCGCCAGAGGCGATCAAGGCGCTGACGGCTGCGCTCGAGATTGCCCCGGAGGACCCCGAGATCCAGTACAACCTCGCGGCGATCCTGGAAGCCAGTGAGTGACCACCCGGGCCTCGGCTGAAGAGAAGTTGACCCGCATTCGTTTTACGGGATCTAGCCCTGGGAACGCGATATTTCAGCAACATTTAGCTAACCCCAGCGAACTCCCTGGAGCAGGCGCTGGCACTGTACAAGAAGGCTCACTCTGGCGGCATCGAGCGCGCCGCGACCAACGTGCGCAACGTCGGGGCCAAGATCCTCGCGCAGCGCATGAAGGAGGAGGAGCAGAAGAAGTAGATCTGTTGTATCACGTGATTTTGATGTCATTCGTCTGCCCAATTTCCGAAACCCTTGTTCATTGCTACATACACCATGCTCCGACCATTGCGACGCGCCTGGCCGTGCCGGCTAAAGCACACGCTTGCGCAGCCCGACCCGGTCCACATCGAGGAGACGGAGGACGACTTTAGCAATGTCACCGGCGAGCTGCACCGGCGGCGGAAAAAGATGGAGGTCAAGCGGGGGCGCCAGGGCGGAGACTTTGTCGACTTTCTCAAGGTCACTGTGCGCGGAGGTGAGTAACTGCTCAGACTTTGCTGACCGCAGGCAAGGGCGGAGCTGGAACAGCGGCGTTCCTGCCGACGAAGCGCGGCCTCGGACCGCCGTCTGGCGGCAACGGCGGGCCCGGCGGCGCAGTCTACCTCACGACGAATCCGCACCTGTCGTCGCTGTCGTCAGTGTCGAAGCGGCTGATCGGCGGGCAGGGCGGTAACGGTGCGGGCAACCTGAAGCACGGGCGGAGAGGCGAGGACGTCGTCGTCACCGTTCCCGTCGGCACGGTGATCCGCGAGGTGCGGCGAGAGGGCGAGGCCGAGAAGGTCGGCCGCGAGTACGACGACCTGAACCTCCCGCGCGAGGAGCGACACAAGCGGACACGCGAGCGATGGCTGGTGAAGCACCCGAATCTGGAGGCGAGCGACCGCGATATTAGGGAGGCGGAGACGCTGCTGCGGCGAGCGGGACGGTGGTCGCGGACGACGCCGGGATTCGACGTCGAGCCGCCGGCGAGCCCATCACCGAGCCGATCCTCCTCGCGCGCGGAGGTGTCGGCGGCTTCGGCAACCCCCACTTCGTCACTCTGGCAACTAGACACCCCCGACTCGCGAGCCGCGGTGTGCTGCCGCCAACGCGGACATTCGAGTTTGAGCTCAAGCTGCTCGCCGACGTCGGCCTCGTCGGCCTCCCGAACGCGGGCAAGAGCACGCTCCTCCGCCAGCTGACTGGCCGCCGCGCCGAGGTGGCAAACTACGCCTTCACGACGCTGCACCCGCAGATCGGTGTCGTGCGCGTGCTCGAGGACGGGACGTGGGCTGCGGCGATGCAGAACCCCGTCGAGGACACGGAGGAGGAGCGTGCAGCCGATGAGGCGGCGCGCCAGCGGGGCGACTACCAGCCCCTCCCCCGTGCGGCGAAGCGCGACGTCCCCGAGAAGACCCGCTTCACGATCTCGGACAATCCCGGTCTGCTCGCGCGTGCCTCGGAGAACGTGGGCCTCGGCCACTCGTTCCTCCGCTCCATCGAGCGTTCGCTCGCCCTCGCGTACGTGCTCGACGCGCGCCGGCCCGACCCCGTTGCCGACATGCAGACGCTCCACACCGAGCTCGAAGCGTACAAGGAGGGTCTGTCGGAGCGCATCCGCATCGTGGCTCTCAACAAGACGGACGAGCTGCCCGAGGACGAGGTCAAGGACAAGGTCGAGGCGCTGAAGAAGGCCGCCGACGCCGAGGTCCTCGTCATCAGCGCCAAGTACGGCACCGGCCTCGACCGCCTTGTGCACCTTCTTGCAGACGCTGTTGACGCGGCTAGGCCGAAGAAGGCGCCGCCGCCGCCCGCGCCGGAGCCCGAGCCCGAGCCGATAGAGAAGGTAGAGGATCTCATTTAATGCATACTACAACCATTTTCTTCTGAGCCTTGGTCATGAAACACGTGCCTAGTCCTCACCCACGACGATCGTCTGGACGTTTCCGTCGTCCTCGGTAAACTTGTTGACGTTGTTCACGATGGTGGGCGAGCCGGAGACGAGCACGATCTCGCCCTCTCCGAGCGCGTCGATGAGGGAGAGGAACGAGTTGAGGTAGCGCTGGGGGGAGGGGGACGCGGGTGAGTCGGGGTATCCGTCAAAGTCGAGCTCGCCCGAGATGCTCATGGGCTGGGCCTTCTTCCACTGGTCGCGGAACTTGTCAAACCACTCGTTGGCGGCGGGGTCCGTCTGGCCCTCGCGGCGCTTCTCGATGCGCTCCTGGATTGCGTCCTGGACCTTGCGGAGGCGGTCGTCCGCGCCCTTGTTCAGCTGCACGAGCTCGTCGAGGACCTTGCTCGCGGCCTGGGCGCGCTCCTTGCCGCCCGAGCCCTCGGGCGAGAGCTTCTGGAAGCTCTGGAGGACCCAGTGCGTGGCCGGGTTGTCGACGTAGGTGGCGCCCGAGTCGCGGATGGCGCTGATGGAGGCGGGGCCCATGCGGGTCAGGGCGAGGTGGTCGGCGAGGAGGTAGGGCCTCTTGGCGCCCTTGAGCGCGCGCTGGAGGAGCTGGCTGATGTGCTTGTCGGTGGGCATGGCGAGAGTGATGGGATGAGCGTAGAGTAGACGAGGATGATATAGCCGGGACGGATTGGATCGGGTGCTTCACACGGGGGATGATGTAACACCATGTGACCCCTCGGATATCACCGTTATCCGCGCCTCCCCCACACCCCCACCTCGCGGAATGGCTGGCATGTCGTCCACACGTGTTGTACGCCGTCCCGGACATCCCACGCGGAGTGTGCATCGGCAACTCGGCGATCGACCACGGGCCTGGTGACGCCGATCACCACAAACCGTTACGTAACGTGCGCAGAAGTCGATCTAACCGCCCTCGCGTGCTCGCAGGCAATACATCACAGCTACTTACCGTACAGTTGTGATCAAGACTATGGTGCACCGTCCGAGGCAACGGTGGATATGGAGGTGTCTCGATAGTTGACACCTGCCTCGGATGAGTGTATGACGTCGGTAGACGCCGAAGGGCCGGGATGTGGTCCGGCGGAGTGGCATGCGGAGAGAGGCGGCTGAAGGTGCAGGTGGCGTAGACGGAGAGAAGGCCAAGCGAGCTCGTCGACCCGCGGCGGCCCAGAGTCGCTCCTAGAGTATAGGAACAAGGCATAGGCAACTCTGCGGGGCCTCCATTGGCCAGGACCCCCGCAAAGATGCTGTCGTGAGGCGGGCAGCGTCGGAGGGAGAGTGTGCGGGGCCTGGTGGAGGCGGTCAGATTGGCCCAGTGGACGACTGAGTGCCGGGGCCTGTGAGTGTAGGCGGTGTCGAAAAGCCCTACATTGGCGAGGACAGAGTCGGAGAAGGCAGTGTTGAAGGCGATGAGACTCGGCAGAGGGTAGTGTCGGAGCTGCCTAGGTTAGGCAGTGAGGTTGTCGGAGAGGCGTGTCGGAGGCCAGCAGAGCGGCCGGTAGCAGAGCGGCCGGTGGCAGTGGCCACAGGCCAGTGTCGGAGAGGCCTGTGTCGAGGAGGCCAGTGGCGGGCCAATACCCGAGCGCCCTGTGGCAGAGAGGCCAGTGTCGCAGAGGAAAGTGGCGGTGACCGAGGCAGAGCGGCCCGTGTCGGAGTGCCGGTAGCAGAGTGGCCAGTGTCGGAGAGGCCAGGGCGGCCAGTGTCGAGGCGGGCCGGTGGAGGTTGTCGGAGAGGCCAGTGGCAGTGAGGTGTCGGAGTGGCTGGGCCTGGCAGGCCAGGCGGCACCAGCCAGGGAGGACATGGCTGGAGGGTTGGGCCCATGAGCGAGGGCGTGGGAGAGTGGAGCGTGGGAGAGTGGAGGGGGAGGGGGCGTGGGAGAGTGGAGGGGGAGAGCGTGGGAGAGTGGAGGGGGAGAGTGTGGGTCTACGGCTACAACTACGGGCTACAATCAGTGGAGGCCACTGGCTACCCCAGTGCAAGTGTGGCCACACTCGCAAAGGGGCCATCAGAGACACCGTGGGCCAACTGCTGAACTTGGGCGATCAACTCCAAGTGCAACAGCCAGCGTCACAGTGTCTCTGCGAGACGAGCTCGGCGTCTTGAGGTCTTGAGGCTTGAGGCTTGAGGAGGCGAGAGGTGGTCTAGGTGTCAACTGGGAAACTGGGAGTGGGGAATGAAGGTGGAGTGGCGAGTGGAGGGTGGAGGTGGAGGCGGGGGTGGAGGGTGGAGGTGGCAGCGGGAGTGGAGGTGGCGTGGAGTGGAGGTGGAGTGGGGGGGGGAGGTGG
>NW_014040907.1:816639-819615 GCF_000293215.1 Trichosporon asahii var. asahii CBS 2479
GGAGCCGATCGTGTACGTGGAGGTGGCGTGGAGTGGAGGTGGAGTGGGGGGTGGAGGTGGGGTGTGGGGTAGGGAGAACTCACCGGCGGACCAAGTCGAGTCGAGCGAGTCGGGTCGAACAGGCGGGAGGCTTGAGTCTTGAGGCACAGAGCGATCAGCGAAAGGAGAGTGGAATAAACTCACTGAGGACGAGCGCAGTGTCGATGGCAGATGTCGAGAGCTGGGTCAGTGGAGCAAGCACGAGCAAGAGCAAGCAAGCAAGGTCGAGAGGCGTGGTTGAAGTGGCAAGTTGAGTCGAAGGTCGGGACAAAGTCGAAGAGTCGGGTCGGCAAGTCGGATCGGAGTGAAGTCGGTGGCGAGGGTGTTGAGAGTGCGAGGTCGGAGTTGGCAGTCGGCTAGAGCGAGCAGTCGAAGGTTGAGCAGTCGAGCGGTCGAGCGTCGAGCAGTCGAGCGTCGAGCAGTCGAAGGGTCGAGCAGTCGAAGGGTCGAGCAGTCGAGCAGTCGAGCGGTTGATGGTCGGGCTAGCTGTCAGCGGTGGAATGCATGGACTCACAGTGGTTATCGTCAGCATAACCTGGTGTTAGTGTTAGTGTTAGTGTGTTAGTGCAGGGTCGAAGTCGATGTCGAAGTTGAGGTCGGGTCGAAGTCGAAGTCGAAGTTGAGTCGAAGTCGAAGTTGAGTTGAAGTCGAAGTTGAGTTGTCGAAGTCGACTGCCTGCGGGACGGCACTGCGTGACACACGTCTGTGTCACGACAGCCTGCGCCACACCAACCGGGGGCCAGCCCGGAACAGTACGACGCAGTCCCAACCGCAGCGCAGTCGATGGCGAGGGCGAGGGTGGTGGCGAGGTGGCGAGGGCGAGGTCGGTGGCGAAGTCGGTGGCGAGGTCGAGGTCGATGGCGAGGTCGGGTGGCGTGATAGCGAGCAAGAATGGCGAGGTGGCGAGGTCGGGTGGCGAGGTAGCGAGGTCGGGTGGCGTGATGGCGAGCAAGAATGGCGAGGTGGCGAGGAGGCGTGGCGAGGTCGAGGACGAGGTCGAGTGTCGAGGTGGCGAGGTCGATGAGGAGGGCGGGGTCGATGGCGAGGACGAGGGTGTTGATGGCGAGGAGGGCGAGAGTGGTGGCGAGGCGAGCTGGCGAGGCGAGGGGCGAGGGCGGTGGGTGGCGAGGTCGTTGGGTGGGATGTCGAAAAGTCGTGGGTTGGGGAAAAAGAAAAGAAGTCGCGACGAGGACGGCCTTATAACCTTCACCCCCTTCACTGTCTTCACCGGCTTCACTGACTTCCCGCATGGGCAGCCGTCATTGGCTCAGATTAGCCTAGCGCGATCTTATCGTGGCTCACAGCCGCCTCGAGACGTCCTAGCGCGGCGCTATCTTATCGCAGGCGCACGTTCTTCACTGGCTTCACCGGCTTCCCTGGATATGAATGTGCGCCACTGACCACTCGACCCGCTGCGCGCCTGTCCATTGGCTCAGCGACGCCGAGACGCAGCGAGGACTCCGCATCTCATCATTCAGCTGCACGTACGTCACGTTCTTCACCGGCTTCACCGGCTTCCCTAATGTGCGCCACGCACCACTCCGCTGCGCCTCCATGGACCTCGCAGGCGTCCCCTCCGGCTTCACCGGCTTCACCGGCTTCCCTGGATGCGCCACAGCACCCAGATGACTCCGCATCTTATCAGCGTCGCCCTGAATAATCAATGTTAGTGCGGCACGCGACCACTCGACCGCGTCACGCTCTGGTCCAGATTGCGGCCGGCTTGTCTGAATGTGCGCCACTGACGGCTCCTGCGCTCTCCTTGTGAAGCTCTGGATCGCGGCTGACTCCGTGGTTCACCCAGCCCCGGCACCGCGGTCGAGTTGCGGGGCAACTTAGACATCACGCTGATTTATATGCCTCCCCGCCTTTCCATCTCCCCACCACTCTTCCTACCACCATCCCACCATGTCGCCACCGCAAACACCGCAAACACCGCAACCGTCGCCACAGCAACCACATCCACCGCCCACGACCATCGTGCCCCTCCTCGACGCGCAGCTCGACCACATGCGCGACGTCCACGCCTCCGACCGCGACGCGGCACGCACGCTCAGCGAGGTCGCCGACAGCGTGCGCAACTTCTCCGTCCGCGACCAGGCGCAGGAGCTGCGGCGCCGCGGCGCAGCAAACAACATCGACGGCGCCGCATGGGCGCTCAAGGCGACCCCCAGCAGGGAGGAGGCGCGCCTGTGCTACCGCATCGCCCAGCTCGAGGCCGAGCGCAACGTCTAGTGGACGCGCGCCACCGGCCAGTCCCTCGAGGCACCGGTTCGCAAGGAGCCCGTCCCCGAGGAGGTCCTTGTGCTGCGCCAGGCCCAGGCGTCCGCCCCGCGCTCGGCAGCCGCGGCCGTGTCCCACGTTGCCGGCGCCATCGGCGACTGGCGCTACCAGAAGCTCGAGGGCCTCGCCCGCGGCCTCGCCGCCCACGTCCAGCACCTCGCCCGCGTGGTCGACCCCCCGGCAAACCAGTGCGCCGAGCCGGAACTGCCGCAAGACATCCAGGAGATTGTGGAGGCGCTTGAGAGCCGGTGATCGAGGGGGAGAGGCAGGGAGCCAGTAGGCGGAAGCGAACAGGACAGGCAGGTGACCGGAAGCGAGCAGGACGAGGGATCGAGCAGCAAGGACGAGTGAGCAGAGCGAGTAGACATGTATATATACCCTTCGTTCGTCTGACTCGTCTTCACTTCTCACCACAGGACCAACATCTCACCACCCTCTCGGGCTCAACCCTTTCGGTCTCAAAACGCCCATCACACCACCTCTCGGTCTCACTCTCACTCTCACTCACTCACTCATGAACGCCTCCCAGATCTACGCGCAGATCCAGGCGCACAACGACAGGCGCCTCGCCGCCCTCGCGGACCGCGGCACCGCCGCCGAGGACTCCGCCGCCGAGTTCTTCATCGAGCTCGACCGCTGGGCCGCCCGCCGCGC
>NW_014040907.1:821365-824232 GCF_000293215.1 Trichosporon asahii var. asahii CBS 2479
GTCCCCGTCCAAGGCGAGCCAGCGCGGAAACCACTCCTCGTGGCACACGCTGCGGCTCCCCTCGACCAGACACACCGCGAGCAGCTGGTCGTACGCGAACATGCCCTCGACCGGCTCCCACACGACGAGGCCCGCCTTCGCCGCCGCCTCAGGACGGCGGTGCGCCGGCACGCACGCCTCCGGCTGCACCCGGCGCCCCCAGCGGGCGAGCGGCACCGTGGCGGGCTTCATGCAGGGCGTCGCGGAGCTCGTCGTTGGCTTTCTGCAGGGCGTCCCGCTGCGCACGGGCCTCGCGGAGCGACTCGCGGAGGGCGGCCTCGACGCCGCGCGCCTTGAGCTGGCTGATTTCCGCGCGGTAGAGGTAGAACTGCTGCTCGGCGGCGAGCGAGCTGGGCTGGAGCGTCTGGGGCGGCTCGAGGCGGCTCGGCAATAGCGGGGGTCTCTTCGGTGTAGAGGGGTCCGCAGACCCGGAGGTGGAGCACGCAGAGGCTCGAGTTGGTGATCGCGGACGGCGCGACGAGCAGGCAGTCGGAGTCTGGGAGGGTCCAGATGTAGCGCGGCGCAAAGTTGGCAAAGAGCGTCGTGGGGACGCCGTTCTCGACGGCCAAAGGACAGGGGACGGCACAGGCCTCGTCGAACTCGGCGGGCGCGAGGACGGTACCAAACTGTTTCACGTGAGGGGGGACGGTGTGCTCGGGCTGGATGCCAGCGAGGCCGGCGTTCTTGAGGATGGCGTCGTTCTTGGCGTCGTCCATAGTCCGATGCTGGCGATAAGGTACTTCTGCGAGCACTGCGAAGCGGTGCGCGACCGGCCCACCGACCAGTATACTCCCGCCGTGCTCGCCTCCACCCTCCTCTGCGACACGATGCGCCCGCACCTGGGCGTCGTCGTCATCAAGGACCCGCCCGACACGATCGAGGGCGACCAGGACGTGCTCGTCATCCCCACCGCCGACGAGCGCTACGCGGTGTACCGCCGCCACGGCAGTATCCTCAGGCTCGCGCGCCTCCCGACGTTCATCCCCATCGGCTACAGCACCTGGGCCGACGACGACGGCGTCGCGGTCGAAGGCCCTTCGCGCGAGGTCCCGGACCTCCCCGGCAAGCACCGCTGGGTCGACGTCGACGTCGACCTCGCCTGGCCGCTCGAGGAGCTGCTCGAGTGGGTCGGCCAGCGCGTCCCCCTCCCCCGCAACGGGTCCGACACGCTGCTCCTGCTGAGCCGCCTGCTCCCGGCTTGCGGGGCGTACCGCGACGGCGACCTGCAGATGATGCAGACGGACCTCGGCCACGCGGCCCTCACGCCCGACGGGCGCGTGATCGAGGAGGCCCTCAGGCGCCAGTGCGAGCAGCTGCGCCGCCGCAACAGGCCCCGCACGCTCGTCGTCATGAGCACGCGCAACGCCTGCTGCCTCCTGCTGCTCTCGGACAAGACGCTCACCCGCATCGGCGCCCCGCTGCACGCCTCGATCGCGGTGGCGGAGCAGCTCGGGCTCGAGCACCTGCACACGCCCGCCCCGTTGATGGGCACGCAGGACGAGGGCGTCATCCTCGGCCTCGCGGCAATCCACGCGCTCGACAACGCCGGCCATTTCTACCTCAGGGACCTCAAGCTCACTGCTTTCCGCCGCCAGGAGAAGGCGTTCTGGCTCTTCATCGCGGCCCTGCTCGGCAAGACCACCGGGGCCGAGATGCTGCGCACCCTCTATCGCATGTAGCCAGAGCGAGCTAGTCTGCTCAGCCAAACGTGCCAGCCAGGCGTGCTGTAGTTAGTCGCGATGCAGTCTCAGTGGCTAGTGGCGGACCGAATAGATTTAATATTATTTTCTCCCGATCGACGCAGTCTCGTCAGTGTCAGTCGTCAGTGTCAGCCGTCTCATCACTCGTCAGTGTCTCTCGTTCGACAAGTCTGACAAGTCTCACTCGTCATCTCTCGCTCGACAAGCTCACAAGCTCACAAGCACAAGCTCACAAGTCTCGTACGTCCTAAGTCCCGCTGCGCTTACTCAGATGTGGCCCCTCACGCCGAACGAGATCATCGAGCGCGAGGGCGACGACCCGACCGACTGGGGCGCGGTGCGCGACGGCAAGTTCCAGCCCCAAGACCACGTCGGCTACTTCATGCGCCCCGGCTGGCTGCGCGAGTTCGGCCTCGTCCCGGTGCCCCTCGAGGTCGTGCACGAGGACCGCCACGAGGACGACCCCAAGTCCGGCCTCGCCATGAGCGGGCGCCAGCAGGGCTCGTTCTGCACCGACGAGTACCTGCGCCGCCTGCGCTGCCACGTGAACGCGACGCCCCCCTGGCTGTTCCAGCACCCCGACTTCGAGTGCGCGGTCGCGAAGAAGGCCGGCCGCGGCACGTACTTTTGGTGGGTGGCCCCGTGCGGGCTCATCCTCTGCTGCCTCCACTGCGAGCGCCGCAACAAGGCCATGACGGTGTGCAGCCTGCACAAGCGCCACTTCCCCGTGTCCACGCCGATTCCCCAGACCTGGAAGCCCGCGCTCGAGGACGCCCTGTACGCGTTCGCCCGCCCGAACGTCAAGGAATGGGCCCCCAAGCTCTGCTTCGGCGTCTCATCCCGCAACGACCCGTGCGGCGAGTTCGTCTCCATCGATCCGATCGAGTAGCATCGTAGCTCGTATGAATTCTGAGACTGAGCAGACTAGCTGAGCCTGTCGAGGATGGCGCGCGCGGCGTTGTTCGCGCCCTCCTGGGCGTCGGCAAAGGCGGCCGCGACCGCGCCGTAGTCGGTGCGCGCCTCAAACCCGCCGAGGCGCAGCGCGTAGAGCGCGTAGACGACGCCCGCCGCAGGCAGAGCGACCTGCGACAGGGGGAGGGCGCAGGCGTGCGCCACACGGGCCGCGTG
>NW_014040907.1:826968-831147 GCF_000293215.1 Trichosporon asahii var. asahii CBS 2479
CGCTCCTGCTCGCGCCCACCGGGGTCCGCGCCGACCGCGAGCACGTGCGCGAGGCGTACGTGGACGTGATGCACCGCCTCGGCGAGACGCGCTTCGAGCGCCGCATGGCGCTGGCGGACCTGCAGCGCGCGAGGGCGGCGTCGCCGGCGCCCCTGTGGACGATGACGCACGCGACGGACCCGCTGGGCCTGATGGGGCGTGTCGGGGCGGAGGTGCAGCCGATCGAGTGCGTGCACGACTGGTTCCTGTCCCCGGTGGCCCTCGCGATGGGGCTCAAGTGGTTCGACCTCGGGAAGGCGTCGCTGCCGCCGGTGCGCCTCGCGTGCTGGGGCGAGTGCCTGCACGACCGGGTGTGCATCCCCGCCGTCGCGTACTGCGCGGACCACATCCGCTGCAGCCTCGCGGAGGCGGCCGGGTGGCCGACGGTGATCATCTACTTCTACTCGACGAACGGGCGCGTCGACCACTGCTACCACTGCCGCTACCACCGCGTCGAGTGCGCGCTGATGGGGGTCCGGCTGCTCGCCGAGCTCCCGGTGTTCCGCGCGCCCCAGAGCTTGCCGCCGCCGTTCGAGTTCAAGCGCAGGCGCTCGACGTTCCTGCTCAAGGGCCCGCACCGCGACGACATCGTCAAGCTCATGCGCACCGAGTCGGAGGCGCTCAAGGAGGAGCGCAAGATGCTCTACGAGGCGGAGAAGGAGCTCACGGTCGTGCACGACGAGCTGCTGAACACGCGCGCGATGGAGCGCGTCCTGGGCTTTTAGGCGGTCCTCGACGCAATGGAGCGGGTCCTAGGGTTCTGACGTGAGCGTGCAGTTAAGCCTGTGCAGTAGTCAGCGTCTGGTCGGTGTGTAGTTAGTGTGTAGTGAGTCGCAAGGATGTATACAGTGACAGTGTGACGATGAGAGAGAACGTGAGAACAAGCGAGATGTTGTGGAGCTCTCGCCGATGCCTCCACCTGGGTGGGTACCGTGGGAAGGGTGTCCGTGGGAACACTGGAGTCTCACCGCGCCGGCTGCCTCACTGCACGACGTCACTCCACTGCACGGGGTCATTCACTGCACGAGGGCCCTCCACCGGCGGCACTCCACTGCACGAGGTTACCGCACTGCACGAGATCCCACCACTGCGCGGGGTCACTCCACTGCATCAGGGATGTCCATTGCACCGACACCCTCGACTGCGCCGGCTCCGTCCATTGCACCGGCTGCCTGCACTGCGCCAGCTGCGTCGACCGCGCCGACACTTTTCCCACTGCACGACAAAAGCTCATCGGACACTTTGTACCATTACACGACTATCCTCACCCGGCACTTTTCTTCACTGCACAACCAATCCTCACGGGGGAGTTTCTGCCACTGCATGACTAGTCCTCACCGGGCACTTTCCACTATTGCACCGCCTAGCCACACCGTGCAGCTGTGAAGGGCCAGCATCCACCTGTCGGCGTATATCTGTGACATGCTTGCTCGAGTCACTGCCTGATCACTCCGTCATCTCGTGGACCCTCTCACTCTCGTGAACCCTCTCCCGGGTTGGGCGGCTCCAAACTTTGCCGTTTGTCGACGCCGTGACCATGCACCCTCCGTGCATCCACCCTGTGTACCGTATCCACCGGCCGTGCGTCCACCCTGCTTCCTCCGGCCGGGCTGTACCTTGAGCATGCTCTGTCGAGCGGCTGTCCCTTCGATTGTCGCCATCTCCAGCTCGCCGTTCGACGGGAATCCCTTTACTTTTGCGAGGCCGTTCATTCACCTCGCCGTGATTCTTCCGTTCCGGGCTGCTCTGCTCCGGGGTCTCACGACGACCAGGCACTGTCGGTTTCCCCAGGCACCGACGGCCTGCTGGCAGTTTGCCAAGCAATGGGTTGTGCTCGGAGTCTCGGACGGAGAGGGTTCCGCAGAGGGTTAAGTCCGGCTGCCGTACTTGCTCGCTCTGACACTCCTCCAAAGATTGAGTACGCCAGAGACTGGTCTCCGCGGTAGCCAGGCGGGTGGGTACGACAGGGTAGCTACACAGCACGGCAGGGTGGATACATTGGTACGGTCAAAGTGGATACGAGGGTGGATACGGAGGGAAGATGCAGCAGGTGGATACGGCAGCGTGGACACAGTGACACGGTGCGCAGGGTGGATAGCGATCGACTTCAACGCTCAGAGATGGGCGCGTACGGCGGGGTGGATGCAGTAACACGGCGAGAGGGTAGGCAGTGGCTGCGGTAGGCAAGATACAGCGACACGACAGGTGACAGTCTTGCGGCAGGGTGGATACGGTACGAAAAGAGGGGATCCCGAGCGATCACAGCGGATACGGTAGGCAGGTGGACACGGCAGCGTCGGCCTGGATACGGTGGATACGGTAGGCAGGGTGGATACGGTGGGTACGGTAGGCAGGGTGGATACGGCACGCAGAAGACAACGATATGGCCGCCGTCAGAGGGGATCCCGTTCGATCAGAGATGGCCGCGGCAGGGTGGATACGGCATGGACAGATCCCGTTCGATCGGAGAGCAGGGTGGATACGGTAGACAGGGTGGATACGGGCAGGGTGGATGCGGTACGGCCGGAGGGGGTCCTGATCGGACAGAGTGGATACAGCAGACAGGGTGGATACGGTACGGCCGGAGGGGAATCCGATCAGTCAGAGTGGATACGATGGCAGCAAGCAGTTCAAAAGAGGATACAGTGATACCTCGCTGTACCTACGTACGGGTACGGTGCATGCTACAGTGGATTTTCAGGGCTAGATAGTGCCTGTTTCCGTGCCTGCCTGATGGATGCCCCGACCCCGCCTGTTCCGGCTGGTCCCTGCCTGCCCGCCTGTTTGAGCCTGGCTGCCTGCCCGGTGGCCCGCCCGCTCGAGCGGAAATCGGCGTTTTCGAGCTAAACAATATACTACGGTTGATTATCTAACAAATGCGTATCAGGCTTATCCCAGCATGAGTATCGTTAGTAGTCAGTTAGTATTACCTGGAAGAATCGAACCCTGGTGTTAGCCGCTCAATGTTGACCACTTACCGGTACACAATGTTTGCCCCTTAAGGGGTATAGGGGATCGTCCCTGATCAGCCGCCCAGGCACCCGTCCTTGTTTCACATTTACCCACCGGGGGGATCCACGCCAGCGTACCGGGACGATCCACCCCTGCCTATCAAGCAGCCACCATTGTTTCGGATGCATCCACCCTGCCCCCGCTTGTTTCACATTTACACACCGGGGCGATCCACCCGTGCGTGCCGGGACCATCCACCCAGGCACTGCATCCACCCTGCCTCCACCCTTGGGTGAGCATTGCATACCGCGGAGCATCCACTCTGCGTACCAGGAACCTCCACCCTGCATCCACCGTTGGGCGGCCATTGCATACCGCGCTGCATCCACCCTGCGTACCGTATCCATCCACCCTGCATCCACCTGCCGTATCCCGCTTGGGTGACACTTGCGCACCGGGCAGCTGCCACGCTGCGTACCGTATGCATCCACCCTGCATCCACCCGCCGTATCCACCCGCGGGACATTCAGTACGCCGTGTACCGTCACTGGACGACTCTTGCTCACCGTGCGGGATTCACCACTGCGCCGCGCATCGTCACTGCGTGGAGTTCGCTCACTGCACCGCGTATCGTCATTGGACAACTCTTGCTGACCGGGCGAGATCTACCATTGTGCCGTGTATCGTCACTACGCCGTGCATCGTCACTACGCCGTGCATCGTCACTGGGTGACTCTAGCTCACTGCGCGGGATCAACGTTACCGCGGGGCTTGGATCCACCGCCGCGATAACGCTCACCGCATGAACGCGTTCTACCGCGGCAGACACTCGCACCGGGGGATTCTTCCATTGCGCCGCCGAGACACATTGCACGACTTGCGCACCTTGCATGGCCGACTGCGAGCCCGGGACGGAGCATCATTGCGCCGGGAGCTCTCACTGCACGACGCGTGGCCATTGCGGGGGACACTTCCATTGGACGGGGGGACACCATTGCGCCGCGGACTTGGATTGCACGAGAATTGGCCATTGCGCCGCAGACTTCGCGCCCGGGACGGATGACCATTGCGCAGGGGACTTACATCGCACCGCGAACTTTCATTGCACCACCATCGTCCATTGCACGGGGAGTTGCCATTGCGCCTGGGACTCTCATTGCACCGCTCGCTCCCAGTGTTAGGGGGTTA